>NC_056727.1:494935843-495235843 GCF_019279795.1 Protopterus annectens
TGAAACTTGAGTCAGGATAAATAAATAATTGAGTTCTACACAGGACCACCTTGCACAACATTACTTAGTACATGAAGTGAACATAGTACATAAAAGCCCAACTGCACTCAACTGCAATGAGTTGCACATATACAGTACAGGGACAGCTTGGTATTTCCAAACCACACGAGGATATGATAGCCTGTGTATGGGACCTATGTAAATTGCTCCCCTGTATATCACAGATAATTACATCATCTAGAAAAGTATGTGATATAGTGATTCGTGGAAGCTGCAAAATCCTAGCAAAGCAGTATACGTGTATGTGGCTATTGACTCTGCATAATGATTGACTCCTTTAGGAAATTTACAGCGTTCTGTGGTGCACTGTTACCAGAACAGAACAAACTTGTATCTGTGCTGCATGGTCACATGCAGGTACACTCTTTTTAATGGGTTGCCAATGTGTAATTCAAAGATGATTGTTAGAGCATTTAATGTGATTCAGCACTGTACTCAGTAAGCATGCTTCTGTGTCCCAATTCTGCTGATCAGTATCGTTTTCCCAAAAGGAGCAGAGAGCTATGCTCTTCTTCAGTGAATGTTTATGAATTCTCAGGACTGTATAGGGAAGCCTTACACAGCTAGCACTGGGTCCATTTTGTGAGTAAGCAGGCTTAGAAATAATTTTTTCAAATGGTGCTTGATAAAAGGCCTCATATCTATAAGTGTGTAAACATCTGATAACAAGCAATCACCAAACAGTGTGCAATTGCTAAACAGTGTTTGATACAATGTATTAAGTCAAATTAATGTAAAGCAAAGGTTTAATGCTCTATAAAGCAGATTTTGATATAGTAATAAATGGTATACAAGAACTGCAAGCAAGACAGTGGTGTAGATCTATAACTGAGAGGCATCCAAATTGCAGATGCAGAAGCAGAAAGAATAAGTCTTTATGTACAAAAGGATGTATAATGAGGTAAAATGGAATGAGTCTCAAAGCAGGTGGTATCATGGGAACCCATGCAGGGTCTCTTTACTGTTGCAGCTTTTCTCACTGCTTTAAATCTGTGGAGGAGGCTTAACAATCTGGTGATGTACGTACCTGTACATGTGATGACACTTGAACAGGACTTCAGTTTAGTTGCATTTGCTGCTTCTTTATGCTCACAAGATTTTTGTCAGGCTTTTAAATTAGGATGCATCTCTATACATGCATTTGTTAAAGTAATGACTCTTTTATAGGTCCAAGCACAAAGGTATATAGCTGCCAGCACAATAGGTACAATTAAAAATATGTGCTATTTAAAATGCTAGCAGCAGAGGCAAAGAAAAAAAAAACTAGTATAATTTTTTATGTTCATTAACTGCTCAGAAGTACGAATTGCTGCAGATGCCAAGCTGTCTTTAGTGGGAAATGTTGTATTTATCTTGAGCATATTGACTGTTTGTCTAGCCAATGCTTAGATTTCTGAATGCAGTGTAGCCTTATTGCATAATTAGATGTAGTTCATGTTTATAAAAGTATCCTGCGTGTTTCTTTTGATGTTTGGTTCCCACTAACAAAACAACTTAGGAAGTTTAAACTTTTGAACATACGTCTGTTAAGAAGTAATATAATAATATAAATACAGATTTACCTTAATACAGATTTAAGCACTTTTCTTTTATTTGGAAAGAATATTGCTTCAGACCCCTGTGTGTGTGTGTGTGTGTGTGTGTGTGTGTGTGTGTGTGTGTGTGTGTGTGTGTGTGTGTGTGTGTGTGTATGTTTCTGAAAGTTTAACATTTGTTAATTGCCAAAGTTTGCCTGCCACATAAAAAAACAAAACAGCCCTAGTGTTTTCTCTCAGGGATACCACAAGAGCATTGCCTGGTTAAGACACTTTCTCATAGTCACACAAAATAAAGTAGATACTAAGAGAATCACACCCATGACTATAAGAAAAAACTGTTTTAGCAAGTCATAGTCTTTCCCTATTTGCTGTACTTTGTGTTTCTGTAAGTCTGGAAGTATTTATTCATTTTAAATGCTTAGGGAATGCATTTTTCAACACTGGGGACTCCACATTATGAAGTATTGCACTGTCATTGCATTGCTCCATCATGAAATGAGATTTCACATACCAGCAACAAACCTTTCCACACAGAAATTGCAAAATCACTTTTTTTGTTTATTGGGTAGCACCATAACATTAGTATGTTGAAAATGTCTGCAAAATATTATACATTTACAGGAACTCCATCAGAAAAAGTAAAAACATTTCTTAGTTACATCCTGTTTAAATGACACACCCAAGAGGTACATAATACAAATCAACCAATGAAAATTAACCATCAGTTCACCCTACCAGGTGCACAAATTCATTTAAAACAATTAAAGAAATCTCTATACCAAACTAGATAAAATAATATACGGCAGACGTTAAACCCATCTACATGTTAGAAAGTAAGGGCACACAATTTTATAATATAAGCTAGCAAAACCATTTCATTAAGCCTGGGGAATTTGTACACATTCAAAACAATCTGCCAGTACAATTCCCTCTTTTGTAACCTTTGAAAGGGGTGGTGTATATTGCTAAATTCCAAATATGCCCCTCTTTTTATGTGGGTAAAACCACGAGAAAAATAAACAAAAACATATTTACGAACACCAGTGGGATATTGCAAGGTGTAAGGATGCTAATGCTTTGTATAAACATATCTTGAAGTTTCCCTCACATTGTTTTTTATTCTTTATTGTGGAGAGGGTTGATAGAAATCCAAGGGTGGCATGGTGCAAAATGTTAGAAAAGATGGAATTGGACTGGCTTCCTAGACAGAAGGGTTGGAAATTCTGAACCAACTGGTAAATTTGTCTAGTGTGGATAAATGTCTTGTTTTGGATGAATGGTTTAGGAAGAGAATGTCATCTTTCTCTCTCTCTCTGGTGAACAACTGACACACAATAGAACACTGTCTGTTTAACTTCATGAATTTGAAAAGGAGTTGGAAAATATAGATGGAGAACTTATACTTTCATGAATCTATTAAACATAAACTGGTTCCGAAAGGTTTACAGGCATGGAAGTTTCCTAGTGGACTCATTTGTAGTTTTGATCTTCATAGGGACCTTATTGCTTTATTTGATCAGCATAGGTGTGACTTGATGGAACTGTTGTTAAAACATAATCAGCATTTGATAGACCAACTCATTGTTGAGATTTCTTGCTTGGACCAATCCATTACTAATGGTTTATTTTTTCAGAACATGTAAATAAGTATCACACTATTTTTAAGCAAAGAAATAAGGGTTAGAAAAGGAAGGATTACAGAGGGACCAGAACAATTATGCTCTAGGAAAAGCATACCCTAATTCTCCACAGTCACAGTCTGTGGATGTTTCTCCAAATAAGAGTGATTTGCAGGAGGAGTCTACCACTATTTAGGGTAACAGCATGGAGAAAGTAGATGAAGGAGGTATATTTGAGGCCCCTCTGCAGAGATTTCAGTGGATTCAGATGCAGAGAGTAAGATTCGATCTTCAATCAATGTCTCATACTCCCCATATCTTCGTGATTGGAGGGGTAAAGGAAGAGTGAAGAAATTCAACAACGCCAACTTTTTGTAGTAAACACAAAAAACAGACTGTTGCAATCACGAAAAACCAGAAAAAACGAACTGTGTCAGGGTAGTCAGAGAGCCACAAAGTCCACTTTACGATGATTAATCTTAACGCACCTTTTAATAAAAAACAAGCAACGTTTTCGCCACAAACTCTGTTGTAGCTTCCTCAGAGTACAAAGTAAGACCATTGACAATTTCTTTTTAAACATAAAAGCGCGCCAAATTATGGTGCGCGTAATGTGACGAATTTACATCTCATTAAAAAGTGACATCAATATCACTAACAGGTTAAAAAACATATCCCTATAACCTGTATATAACCAGTTACAGGTAAAATTACTAATACATTTATTATAAATGTGTAGATACTTGTTTGAACAGCATTCACTTTAAAATCCAAAGCAAAAGTGTTAGATGGTAAACAGAAAAAAGAACTGTCAATACCGTGTCAGAAAGTAATCTGTCCTTACATTCTAACATTTGCTAATGAACCACGCTAACCCAAACCTTGAAAAATAACATTCTAAAATTCTAAACCTATCAAAATTAAGGTGGGTATCATGCCTGAACTCAAAAGAGGTTATTAAGTCTCACGGGGACTCAAACTTCAGTATGATAGTCCGTTACAGTCAGACCATGTTACATATCGTTAGAAAATGACTTGAGTATGACAAAAAAGTACCTCATATTGAACCAAAAAAACATTTAAGCGAATTGTAGATGTGTTAAACACCATATTTTGTGTAATCATTACACTATGGAAACAGGTCGTATATAACAGTGCAAACACCGATCAAAAGGAACCAGCTCCGCTTCCAAGCCAGTCTATTTTGAAAATCCATCCACTCTTCCCATAAAACCAGTCATAGAATAAAGCTTGACTGGTTTTATGGGAAGAGTGGATGGATTTTCAAAATAGACTGGCTTGGAAGCGGAGCTGGCGGTTCCTTTTGATCGGTGTTTGCACTGTTATATACGACCTGTTTCCATAGTGTAATGATTACACAAAATATGGTGTTTAACACATCTACAATTCGCTTAAATGTTTTTTTGGTTCAATATGAGGTACTTTTTTGTCATACTCAAGTCATTTTCTAACGATATGTAACATGGTCTGACTGTAACGGACTATCATACTGAAGTTTGAGTCCCCGTGGGACTTAATAACCTCTTTTGAGTTCAGGCATGATACCCACCTTAATTTTGATAGGTTTAGAATTTTAGAATGTTATTTTTCAAGGTTTGGGTTAGCGTGGTTCATTAGCAAATGTTAGAATGTAAGGACAGATTACTTTCTGACACGGTATTGACAGTTCTTTTTTCTGTTTACCATCTAACACTTTTGCTTTGGATTTTAAAGTGAATGGCTTGTTCAAACAAGCATATCTACACATTTATAATAAATGTATTAGTAATTTTACCTGTAACTGGTTATATACAGGTTATAGGGATATGTTTTTTAACCTGTTAGTGATATTGATGTCACTTTTTAATGAGATGTAAATTCGTCACATTACGCGCACCATAATTTGGCGCGCTTTTATGTTTAAAAAGAAATTGTCAATGGTCTTACTTTGTACTCTGAGGAAGCTACAACAGAGTTTGTGGCGAAAACGTTGCTTGTTTTTTATTAAAAGGTGCGTTAAGATTAATCATCGTAAAGTGGACTTTGTGGCTCTCTGACTACCCTGACACAGTTCGTTTTTTCTAACTTTTTGTAGTAGACATCTTACTTTGGGCTCAACAGATGAACATAAATCATTGGACATTGTTTCTAATGGTAATGGTAACTTTAATGTGGACAATTACAGTTTTGTAGATATTAATCAAGATGCTGCTGATTTATTGCCAAAAGGTTTTACTTTTGTTCCTGCTAGAAGGACTTCCCTTTTTGAAACTTTAATAGATTTGAAGTTATATTTAAGAAAGCTGAATTTTAACCAACTATTTGAATCAAATTCTGGGGCCTTAATGGCTATGAATGAACTTAGGAGACCTAATATTTTTACCCTGCCTTTATACCCTTTGTTGCAGAGCTTTGATAAGGTCTGTGACCTTAATATTGGGCATTTGTTAAGTGAACCCATCTCCCATACTTTCTACAATATGTCCCAAAGGGAATGGGAATCGTTATTTGATTTACATTCCAACAAAAATGTATGGGTTATGAAACCCGACAAAGGTGTAGGGATGATCATTATGACTAAAACATATTATAGCAGTAAAATACTGGAGTTGTTATATGATTATTTATATGAAGAGGTCTTTAAAAATGAAATTTTTGTAACATATCATAGGATAGACATGTTACTTTTTGTCATAATGATTCATCGGCTGCTATTGATTGTGAAAGATCCTCTTGTACCTACCATTTTGGCATCCCTAAGTTACACAAATATTTGATAACCCCCCTGCTATGACTAGTTGTGGATGCTACTTGGTGTAAAACTTATCACACTGCCAAATATTTGGATTCCAAACTGTAAGATGGTGTCAACTCATTTATATACTTATGTAGGGACTCTTGGGACTTTTTGATTAAATGTGGAAAGGTAGTATACAGTGACTCTTTACTTGTTTGTACTATTGATATGAAAGATCATCATACAGTGATTCTACACAGGCTAGGCTTGGAGTGGTTTTATGACTTTTTAATTAAAAATATGAAGTTAGATGACAGAAAGGCAAAAACCTTAACTGATTTAATGGATATTGTTTTATCTTACAACTATTTTTTTTTTTGAGAATCATTTTCATTAGAAGATGGGTGTAGCAATGGGAGCAATTTGTGCACCTATTATTTGTTAACACTGTCATGGCACAACGGGAGAAAAAGTGTGTTTAATAGTTCTTTTTATTTCTCCATGGGCATTTTATGACAGGTTTCTGGACAATATAGTTATTATTTGGCAAAATATGCAATCAAAAATAAACTTGTTCTTGACTATATTAATAATAATACTAGTTTTTGAGATTTACTAAAAAAGTGGATAGTACTTTAATTAACTATTTGGATGTGTTAATTATTTGAAGGATTTTGATAATAAAAGACTAGTGCTGAATATTCTTAGAAAGACAACTTACTCTAATTCTAATCTTCATTTTACAAGTTGCCACCCTAAACATCAAAATAAGGCCATAATGAAAGGTCATTTTGTCAGGTTGGCAGAATGGTGTCTGAATGGGAATGTTTTCTGACTGAATGTGACAACCTGACAAACATGTTTGCCAACAGGGGATATTCTTTATGGTTTAAATCCTTTTATGCATGAAGTAGTTACAAAAATAGAGTTTTTTTCCCATAATTTATGGGCAGGGGGGTGACAATATATATCAGACAATAGTGTTACAAATACGAAGAAGCTATGGTTATGTCTTTCTCACTTGACAGTCTTACTATTAAGAATATTCTGGAAAAAAAATGGGGACTATTTTATAATAACAATGAATTGTATGAAAAAGTAGGTTTGAGACCCTCAATAGTTTACAAGAGAGGCAAATGCTTTAAATACTTAGTGGAGCAGGGCAAAGGGATTCTGAACAACACTTTAAGGATGGGGACCTATAAGTGTGGTTCATGTTCCCAATGTCCCTCTAGTTTGGTGAATGACAGTATCTGGGTACAAGGTCTTAAGGTGACCTTGAAGGGTCGCTTTAATTGTAATACTAAAGGGATGGTGTATTTAGCTAAATGACAATAATGCCCCTCTTTTTATGTGGATAAAACCAAGAGACAAATAAAAGAACGTATTTACAAACACCTATGTGTTATCGCTAAATGTAATGTTACGAATGCTTTGTATAAACACATACTGAAGTTTTCCTCACATTGTTTTTGATTCTTTATTGTGGAGAGTGTTGATAGAAGGTAAACCAGGCAGGTATGACCCTAGCCCTGAGTAGCATCCTGCCATCACCCAGAATGATACCACAGTACAAGGACAAAATTATTGACTTCAACAATTGGTGAAGTTTCTGCTGTCATTCTAAGGGGATCCAGTATCTGTCTACCTGGGATGACATGATCGACAGTCCACGATGCTTTGCCAGAGATGGCCTGCACCTGTCGTCCTTTGGATTCTAGATACTGGCTAAGGCTCTTGCCACCCCTATAGTGCCTTTTTTAGGCAAGGTTCAAATGACAAATTCACCACTGTAACAGGTACAAGCAAGCAAAATCTGAAAATCTGAGGGTAATACTACTCAATGCTAGAAGTCTAAACCTCAAAATGCATTCACACAAGGCACTCCTTAAAATGGAGAACATCGACATCTGTGCAGTGACAGAGACCTGGTTGAAGGCTCCAGAGAGCACCTTTGCATTACCAGGCTATAATTCATACCACACCTTTCGGCCACCTAACCTGGACCGAAACACTAAAGGCGGAGGCGTGTCCATATTCATTAAGGATATCCACACCTCCAGGTTAGTTGCTCAGCATAATGCATCCGAGATTATCCAAGTGCAACTAACTCTGGGCAAGACCGCAATCCAAATTTAACTTGCTACAGATCCCCCACTATGCTACAGGATTCCCACTCCTCATTTCTTGATACCCTGGAAAATATTAGGGTACAACCCAACACCCTAATAATGGGTGATTTCAACTACCTCACCATTAACTGGGAAAACTCATGTACCAACTCTTTTGCTCAATGTTTTCTGGAATTCATAAATTCCAACGCCTTGGATCAACGTATCTACACCCCCACCAGGGCCAGCAACATCCTAGACCTGGTCATTACCAACATCGGTGACTAGTGTTCCACACCAGAGGTCAATTCATCATTGGTCAGATATGACCACAAGCTAATCACCCTAGACATCCACATCCTGCCCTCACCCCCCATTAGGGAAACCACTGTAAAAAATTTTCTCCAAAGCCAACTTTACACTTCTTAAGACAGAAGTGGCAAACTTCATGACACCCATGCAGACGGACAATAGAGGTACGACTGCTGAATCCTACACAAATGCCCTTTATAAGCACTAACATGAGTGCATGGATCATGCTATCCTAACAGAACCAAGATGCTATCCTCCAGAAAAAGGAAGCCACTCTGGTGGTCCCATGCCATAAACAAACTCTACAACAGAAGAAAGAAACTGTTGCAAAAAAGAGTAAAATCCCATAATTGGAGGAACTCCCTGGTCAGCCTCAGTAAGAAGCAAGTTCCCTCATAAAATCCTCCAAAGCTAGTTATGAAACAAAATCACCACTGATTCTAAAGACAACCACAAAGCATTCTACAGCTATGTCAAGAATCTCAATGGCAACACTCAGATCTGCTCAGCACAATGGCACTAAATATACAGGACCAACTGATATTGCTAACATCCTGGCAGATAGGTTCAGTGCTAACTTTACCCCACTCTCACCCCCTAAAGGGCCCATCTCTATACCAGAAGAATGCAAAGTTCCTGTAATCACGGCTGCACAGGTAAGAACCGCACTCTCCAAAGCCAAGAACACAGTATCCATGGGAACTTACAACATCCCAGGCTGCATTCTACATGAACTACAGAATGAACTGGAACCCCACCTTAGCACCATGTTCAATCATAGCCTCAATTCAGGCTTTGTGCCCACTGAATGGTGCACAGCGATGGTTATCCCACTCCACAAAGGGGAAGCCACCACAGACCCTGGGAACTACCGCCCCATTAGCCTAACAAGCCTGGTCTGCAAGGCCATGGAACGTATCATTGTGGAACTTATAAACAAAGACATTAGTAATCTCCAAACTCTGAACCCCACCCAGTTTAGGTTTGTAAAAGGCAGATCATGTCTCCTAAACCTGATAGACTTCTTTGAAGCAGTCACCAAAGCTGTAGATGAGGGTAAGGTGGTTCACACAGCCTATCTAGATCTCGCTGAGGCTTTTGACACTATCCCCCACTCTAGAATTATAGATAAACTCACTAAAGTAGGTATAAATCCCTATGTCACAAGATGGGTTGCCAACTGGCTAACTGACAGAACCTACACTGTGAAAGTAGCAGACTCCAAATCCAACTTCAGACCAGTGACAAGTGGAGTACCACAGGGTTCAGTCATGTGTCCTCTCCTATTTGGTATCTACTTTTCTGAAATACAGGCTAACACAGAAGGTCTTTGGCTAATGAAGTTCACAGATTACTGCAGACTAGGAGCCATAATTAAAACTCCTAATGATGTGGACATCCTACAAAAGGGCCTCATTGAGACAGATGCCTGGTGTCAAAGCCATGGCCTCAAGCTCAATGCCAAAAAGTGCATTGTCATCCCCTTTGGTAAAAACTCTGTACCCATAAGCTACCACATAGGTGGTAGTCTATTTAACACTGAAAGTGTGATAAGAGACCTTGGGACACAGGTGGACAGTAGTCTCTCCTTTGATAATCACATCGCCACAGTAGTCAGGAAATCCTTCTACATGGCACACCTCATGACAAAAGGTTTCTCATCCAGGAAAAAAGAGGTCATTGTTCCCCTCTACTCGTCACTCATTAGACTCATTATAGAGTACAATGCCCCTTTTGGTATGTACCTCACAAGACATCTACAACAATTAGAAATACCTCACAAAGAGGATTACCAGCCACAGAACAGATGCCCTATGCAGACCATCTAAAAAAACTCCAGCTTTACTCCATCGTGTATCGCCTACTCAGAGGTGATCTCTGCCTAACATACAAAGCTATGTCAAATCCAGAGCTGTTGGACATGCTCCACTTAAAGAAATCCCAATCCCTCTGAACTACATGCTCTATGGACCTAAACCTTGTCACCACAATAAACAGAACATGCTGGATGGATTGATTCCTGTCCCCAGAGACTTCCCATACTCTGGAACAAACTACCTATCTCTATCAAACAAAGCTCCTCATTAGCACTGTTCAAGAAAAATCTTGATGAGTGGATAGGAAATAGGAAATTCACTCCAGGGGTCACCTCTGTGGTCCCGCTCGATAGGGACACAGGAAAATCATTTTCTTGGGTGGCGAAAGCCAGGGTAACTTTTTGCCTAGGCTTATATAGGCCCTAGGGCCAATAGCCTAGTACCTACCTATGAACCTATGAACCTAGAAACCCAAGGGAGGAACCATGGAGTGAAATGTTAGAAAAGAGGGAATTGTACTGGCAGATTGTTTTGAATGCCTACAAATTCCCTGGACCTAATGAAATGGTTTTGCTAGCTTGTATTTTAAAATTGTGTGCACTTACTTTCTAACATGTGGATGGGTTTAAAGTCTGTTGTATATTATTTTATCTAGTTGGTATGCAGATTTCTTTAATTGTTTTAAATGAATTTGTGTACCTGGTAGGGTGAATTGGTTGTTATTTTTCATTAGTTGATTTGTTTCATTGGTTGATTTGTATTATGTGCTGTGTTGTTTAAATAGGATCTGACTAAGAAATGGTATTTACTTGTTCTGATGACGTTCTTGTTCTAGTGAAGAAAGCACTTAACCAGTATATTTGTATATTTGTGCATGAATTAAATTTTATTTTTGTATCAACTAAAGTGTGCCTCCAGGGTATATGTTTTGTTTTTGAAGTTTGTTTTTTTCACCCTGTTAAACAGTGCTCTGTGTTTACCTAGACATTGTCAAGTATTATAACTTTTTTTATTTCTGAATATTTGAAATGGCATTATCATTTGAACAGGTCTTGCTTTCAGTCATTTTTGTTCAGCATTAGTACCTTTAAGTAGTTTCCTTATTAAGTCTTTTTATTTTGGTATTTTCACATTTTCTGCTTCCCTTCAGCCTTTGATTTTACACATGGATGCACCATATCAAGGATGACATTGAGCATTATGACTGGGTTGATATTCATAATCAATTTGTTAATGTTATTGAAAAAGACGTTTAAGAAATTCACCTAGAGACTGCAGCTTGACAGGTGAATTTTTTGAATACATTTTGAGAACATATTAAGAAGTAGTTATGATGTGAGTCTCATTCATCATTCTTCCTAATAAAGGCAGCTATAACTTTGTGATGTACTATAAGTTAGAGAGCAAAAAAAGTGTAGGAGCTTGAAGTGCTATACTGCTGTAATAGAGACAGTGGACAAATGTGAAGTTTGCCTCAGCTCAACCAACAGCTTCAAAACTGTTACACATTTCTTTTTTGTATTTCAGCTTTTAAAGCTGTAAAATGCTGTTTCCAGTGCTTTTGTGTAGTGATTGTCATGCATGCTGCAGTTCAAGAAGCAGAACTGGATTCAAAGGTATATAACAAAAGTTATTATGTACATCTCTGACATCAGAGATGACTTGTACCATTTATTTATTTATACATACATGTATATATGTGTTAAATAGACAACTACACAAGTTCAATTACCTTTTTTCATGCACAGTCAAGGCCTATCAAGGCCTTGAAGGCCTTAAATGGTTGGTCAGTCCTCCTCCTTACCCTACCACAAGCAATACACATTTCCAGTCCCTGAGGGATCACTCTTCCATATGTTGCTTCCTTTATCCTCGAAATCCCTGCCAACATTTGACCAGATGTTCAGTAACTACCAACTTCACTCCCACTGTATGTCTATGTATTGACCAATGAGACAGATAATGGGTTACTACAAACATTCAGCTGTGTTCTACAACATTTAGTACTAGGATTTATGTAATTCATTGTCTATATGTGCAACTTAGAGAATATCATCTTGGGGACCACAGCTATACCAATGGCACTCAACTTTGCCTTTCTTGATTCTTTCTGTTAAATTGTTAGTAATGTCCTGCATGCTCAGCTTTTTTTTTTAATATCATTAACTGAATTGCAAATAACTAGCTAAAATCAAATACTGCTGAGGTCAAGGTCCTCACAGTGTAAGCTATGATGTGAACTTCATCTTCTTATATTACACTTGGCAGAATGGCTCTTTTATGGGTTGATGTATGGACTGATACAGTGAATGACCTGTACATTGTATCTGACCATATGCTTTTGTTATATTATCAAGTGTCATCACCTCAGCAGTGGTGAAATCTTCCTTTTCCATATAAAAGCTATCATCAGTATCAAGATCCTTTTGTCCAAAAGTGACTTGAGCTCTGTAACATATGCACTGGTCCATTTATGTATTAATTATTGTAGTACATGTATTTGCGACTTCTTCACTGACTTCATCTTGTGCAGAATGCCTTGATAGGTTACTGAAGGGAACCTTGAAATAACCTCATACTGCTCCTTTACTAGCTACTCATCAAGTAAACAGCTTGTATAAAGCTCTGGTACTTATTTCCAGTGCAGTACAGATGGCCTATTTAAATTATCTGCTTAGGTCTTACCATATGGTGAGGACTCACTGCTCCACCAGTATGACTCTGCTAGTCCCTTGAGCTCATTTCACTTCAGGTAGTGATGAGTCAGACTTAGTGGAACTCTCTAACTTGGTGGCTCAAAGAAAGTCCCACTTAGTTAGCCATCAGATGTCAGATGTTAATATTCTGCTATATTCTCAAGCATATGACATTTTCGATCATGTGACGGCATGTGTTATTTTTATTTTTCATTTGAAAAATGTTATATGTCTAAATTTCCTTGTATTTTTTGAATGTGCTTTTCTCCTGCCCTACCTGCTGACCATCAGGCCCCCCCCCTTCTATGAATCACACACCCAAAATCTCCCCAGTACTTTAAACCCTGTAAAGTTACCATTGGCTAAAGAACACTGACTGGAGAGGACATTCATTCAGCCAACCATGGAGGTGTCTGTGCACATGTCTGCAGTAACCCTCCCACATGTTCTGAGGGAGTGGGTAGTGCTGTCATCCTCCTAGCACGATGGTCTAATTTCACCACCAAGCTGGTGTCATCCATGTTTATTTTATTTATTTTATTTTATTTAACATTTGTTAACCGGGAAAGTCCGACTTGGAACAAAGACAGTTTTCAGCAGAGGCCTGGGATGAAATGCTCCAGATGCATGTCTTTGTAACGTGATAGGAAACCGGAGCACCCAGAGGAAACCCACACAAATGCAGTGAGGATATGCAGACTCCACACGGAAGCCACCCCAGCCAAGAATCGAACCGGAGAACCTCTTGCTGTGAGGCAACAATGCTACCACTGCAGCACTGCGCCATCCATGTTTCAGGACTGGACCCTAATTTTCTGCAGGCTAGGGGAATTACTTAGCATCTCCAGTCTCCGCAAACAATGAAGACTTTTCTATTTAAGCCAAACTTCACCCAAGTGGCTGATGTGGGCACTGATGTCACCATAAGGGCATCCAGTGCTCATGTCCATGTATGTGTGTTCCCACAAAGACGTAAAACTACACTCATCTGGCATTAGCCTGTTGCTCCTTGTCCTATGTATGACCATTTCACACAAACCTGTCACACTCCTTTAAAGACACATAACCCACTTACTAACAGTAGAGGGTGGGTTGTGTCTTACTATGTAAATGGTGCATGGCAAAGCATTACCTGCAGTGCAGGTTGAGGGTTGGTATAATGGTTAAGATGTTTAGTTCACAGTCACAAGGTGCAGGGTTTGATTCTTACCTTTGAAAGGGAAATTGGCCAGGCTTAAAATGACCAACAAAGGCAGCTACCCTAGTACTTACCTATGAACCAGTGTTAACTCTTCCAAACAGAATAACCATTGCCCCAGCTCTCCTCTACTTCTATATCATCCTTTGACTTTCTTATTTAATGTCTGAAAACTCTGTTCATTAGTCTTTTCCCCAAGATTTATATACTTTAAGGCCCAGGTATTTTGTACCTATGCCTCTATTTAATCAACTAGATTTTGTTTGCACCGGGAAAAGCCGAAAGACACAACAACTAACATTAGCCAGAGTGTTTTGAATTGTTAACTTGCAGACCTGATTGAATCCCTAAGTACTCAAAGATCACCCACACTTTGGATAAAACATTGTCAGGGTAGTCTGAGATAAGCATGTGATCATCTACAGAGATCTAAAACTGGTTTCAGCACATCATCTTACTTACTTTAGAACTATGACAAAAGAAAGCAGATCAGAAGACAGCAGACAGTATTTACATTCACCCTAATCAGCTCCTTCCTACCATAAGGAATACCAATTAACTGGAATTTTATTTTTGTGGTCTTTATTTGATACTTTTTGCTCACATTATATAAACCTTTCCAATCCCAACCTTCAGCAATGCACCAAAAATAAAACACCAGTATATGGAATAAAATGCTTTTGTGATGGTAAGAAATATTGCTCCCATACTGGGTGATAGTTCATTCACCAGAATCACTAATTTACTTCCATATGATTATCACATACTGTGTCTGAAACTAATCTTCCAACCAACTGATGAGATCTTCACCAAAATCTCAATATTATCCTCAGTGATGGAAACAGGTCTGTAGTTTCTTGGGTCTGCCTTATCTTGACCCTCTTAAGGATGACAATAACTTTTGCCCCAACAAACAAGGGTGGTGATCTACCACCTTTCATCACCCAAATGAAAACCTTCCTAAAGATCTCTGTTCCTATCTTCATAAGATTATCTGTATAGCTTTACTAGAAGCCCCTCCTCCGCTTCCACCCCCCCACACACACACACACAAACACATATTGGACTGCATTTCTCAGTACTTGAAAAATCAATCTAATCAAGGTCCCTGCCCAGCTATTTCTTCTGTTCTGAGATTTGAGTCCTTATGTGTCTCCTACTGCTAACATTAACACATTCATGTCTGCTAGCAGGCAGATTAATGAGGTGTCACATTAATGACTGTTGAGAGGCTGAAGAGTGAATTCCTGGAGCACTTAGTCAGCATTATGGTTAAATGTAAGAAAATCTTTTAAACAGTTAAATCAGATTTTTGCCTTAGTTGTTTAATTTAAATCATGTCCTTAAATTTAAACTAATTAATCACTGCACTGACTACACTGAATTCAATATATTGATTAGCATACATTATAACAATAACAGTGTGTGTGGTCTGCCTTTCAAACAGGGTAGGCTTGAATGACACAAGGTATCGCACACAACTAGCACTTCAGGTATAAAGCAGAACATTCTGCAGATATTGTTTTAGGTATGAATGATTGAAATCCTTTACTTGTCTCATTTAGTTGTACATTTCTTTGTATAGCTATATTATTACCTCCCTTAACTCATTTGCTTATGATTCTATCACCATCATCCCAAGAAATTCTTAAGTTAAAACATCTGCATCCCCATATCCTCCTCCTTCTCCATTCAGACTAGAGCCTTCTCAACTTTTCTATCACTAATTCACCAAAAGCCCTGTTGCCTTCATAATTCCTTCTCTACCTCCAAATTTTCCTATTTTTTCATCCCTCCTATTTTCCCACCTCATCACTAGCAAAATCAATTTTCCCTTTCAACTCTGCAGTGTCAATAACTTCCTCCACAGAATCTTTAGTCCTGCATCTTCCTCCTCTTTCTTGCAGTCATTTTCTTTCTCCATCAATGTCTCACCTTGAACCACTTTTATTTCATCCCAACAACATATCTATCTCCTGCAGCCTTCTTTCACATTATACTGTACCTTAATTTTGGTTAATGGCCCTAATTGTTTATTCCTGTTCTCACTTTTTTGTTCTTTTCATCTCCACATACTTATCCTACCTATCCCGTTTCCATTTCTACCTTGAGGGTGGCATGTGCATGACCCAAAAGACTTTCCTCCATTTTGCTCTCTATCCCCATCCTGCTGAACCTCCCTCTTCACTCACTAGGAGCTACTGTAGTCTGTCACTAGTAAAAGTATGTTGTCTTAACCTGGGATGTCTTCTCCTCCATATATCTAGCCACCCTAATTCTCTTTCAACTCTTTCAAATAACATCCTAGCATGAAACCAGAGGATCTTACCTCACACAATTTATTTTCATTTCAGGATGACTGGTAAGATTGAAATTCTGTTATTATTCTGTGGAAATTCCACTTCTTCTGTTTTTTTCTGTCTCATCAAAAAAATACATCAGGAAGAGTTTCTCTGTATCTTCTAATGGGATATAAATACTCCCTGATTTCCAAAGAGAAATCCTAAGCTTTAATCCCATTGTACACAATCTCTCATCTTCCCCAGATGCATAAATGTAAGTGTCCCCTTAAAGATTTCAAAGCCACTGCAAGAACAATTCTTCTTCTTCCGTACAAATGCTGCTACATCATATTCTCTCTTAGTCTTATCCTACTCCCTGTGTTTGCATTTTCTATTTTTTTTTTCAATTCTAATTCCTGGAATAGTATAATATCAGCACCATTCTTCTCAATCTTTTTTTGTCTTTGGATTCTTCAGCTAAACTTTATGTGGTGCAGAAATACAGCCTTTCCATACAGTACAATTCCAGGATTTTCAACAAGCTTTCTCTGTGGCTATTCAAATATATTGAACAATAGGGTTACTTTAGCATACCTTATCATCAAGGGGAAAATAGGATAAACACTATAGTTAATGGCAATTCACCTGTCTTTATGAATTTTATATACATATTCTCACCTACTGCTAATGAAGTTTTCACAAATATAGAGACTTTATTCTTTCTCCCTACCTGTTTTGCTTGGATCATTCTTCCTTTAGTGACATCACACCATATCATCACAACATATTATCACAGAAGATAACTGCACTTATAAAAGCAATATAGTGTGATATTTTCTAATGGCATAAGTAACAGGAACAGTTAAACTTCCATAAATCAACAGCTCTGTTTTCATGCATATTATTTCATTTGCTCAAAATGGGGTTTAAAACAGGATTAATATAAAATACAAAGAAGTACATAACTGTGATGTGAATATAAAATGAAACATAGCTAAACGTTAGATTTTAGTTAAAAAAATCCTGAAGGTATTGCCGTCACTTTAACTAAAATATGCTACATCTTTTGTGATGAGTACATAAATTCTTCCAAGATACGGTGGGTAAGGGATCAGCACTAGAGCTTACATCAAGAAACATAAACAGAGAAAAGTTGTAATATTTTTGTGTGTTATTTCATTATTTTCAACCAGAAAGTTAGAACAATTGCATTGCAAAATGGATTTGAGCATCTGCTGTCAAAAATTAATTAATTTAATCAAGCTTGAAACAAAAGCAAATTAAAACCTGACATCTGCATGTCTTTCTTATTTGTTTTAAGGCCTTTTTCTAAGATGATTACTTGTTACCATTTGTTAAAGGTACATTACTTCTTAATTTAACATATTGTGTGTCTTTTTTATTCAAAGCTAAGTATTATAAGCTGGAGTCACCCACTTACTTATAAAAAGTAGATGTTTTTGACCAAAATCATGAAAGTGTTCCCTTAAGTAGATTTAGGTATCAGTAATGTCTGCATTCAATGGAGACTCCTGACTCAGAATGTGGGGCACATCCTGTACTAAATATATCAGAGCACTACTATGGGCCTGTTAAAATGAAGAATCTGAGGACTGCAATTATTGCTGTTTCATTAAAAATCAAATGCATCTCTGGTTGTTCTAAAATAAAATCCATATTGCAGATACAGAGAACAAATTCAGTTATTTGATATGATATCACCTCCTCCTCTCTGCTGTTTGAGATTTGACTTTAGCAACTATTCTAGTAATATGTTAGAATTGTTTTATAATTTCCCTTAGCTGGGTTCACTTTTTACAGTATGTTGAAGAGCCAGGATAAAGTGAATTTCTTCCCTCACTGATGTAATACTCAGATCTTTTGGTCCTGCAGATACACATGCTGATTCCCGCTGTCACAGAAAGGGTCCCCCTTAACTCCCCTCCCTATCCCCAGCCACCCCAAGACTTTACACCTTTATAGGAGTATAAATACTCCAACAAATTACAAGCCCTGCAACTTTAAGGGTTTCACGCTATCTTCATATAACTAAGTAAATGTGGGTAACTTCAGTGTTTCAAAACTAACCAAATCAGCTCCAAAGAAAACTAAAATCAAAACATTTTAAGTCATCATTAGACTATGTATATGCAAAATACAACTCAGTGTATAATACAAAGAAAATATGTAAACCCTGTTATTAATCAAGGCTTTTATTTTACTCTTCATTTTGAATTTAATGCAAACTGAAATGTAATGCAAAGCCAATCTTTTTAAACTCTGACTACTTTCTTCCTTCTCTTATATAACTAAGCTGTCTACATTCTGCATCTAACAGAACTGTAACACACATCCAGTTTTTCTAAATATTCAACTACCAAATTACTATTATATAACTAAGGTGGCTACTGCAAACAGTATGATTTTGTCTGTTTCACTTCTCATCCCCTTTCTGATTTGAAAATGCAACACATAACATTTTTTGATGACTTTCTACCATTCTATAACGTATTTAATGAATCTTTCAGCTATATTAATAGTATAACCATCAGCATGTTACACACAGAGCAAGCACGTTGTACAAAGCACCCCCTTTACAAATCAAAGTCATATCCAGTAAGACCTTTCTCAGGCCTGAACAATTAATTTTACAGACTTGGACAGTTCATAGCACCTCTCATAATATGTTCCAGCCTACCACCCCCCAACAAGATACCTGGTACCAAAAATCCACAATTCCTCTCTCATTAAAATACTGTTCACACCTCATAATTATTTTACCAATTTCCTTTTATTGAATCCATTAATTACTATCACACTGCCATCTTTTTATCAAAAAAAATCTTCATAACACCCATCATAACATATTATATCCTTTCAATCAAATCCACAATCAAAGATTCTCAAAAAAAAACTATTGTAATGCATCACATCCTTCCAACACCTAAGTGGCTTTTACTAATAACCCAGAATCGTGTCTTTTCAAAATAATACTATCTTCTCACAGCTATTCTGCTCCAAATCTTTATACTCATTCCGTTAGTCTCCATTACCTTGCCATCTTCTGATCAAAAAAGATAACAAACATAATTCTTAGCACAAAAAGTCATTCTCTCTGCATGTGCTACACTTTTCTTACCTTCACTGTCATATAATTTCCCTGCTCACAATCAATACACCTATAACATTCACATTAACCACAGTTCATAACCATATACCATATAAGGTATTTCTAATTCTACTAAACAAGCTATTTCTACCCTTCAGAAGTACCTGTCCAATTCCCAACTCCTAACCTAATCTCCAAATATACCCTATAAATTCATCACCCATAATGCCCCCCACAATCACTATTGATCACAGCCCTCTAATACCACATACATTACTACCCATCAGTACTCATTCTCACTGTCCAACTCCCAATGCAACATTTACTCTACCCCTAATCAAACACCCACCCAAATTTAATTATTAAGAAATTTCTCAGATTCAGAATACAACATGTCCCTCTGCATAATATATTTCTGTTATCTTGAATCACATCCAAAACCATAAAATTCACCTAAACTTAAACATCCTGAAAAGACAAGACTCAAGCGTCTTCCTGCAAATAGGAATAATTAATGGAGGTAACATGATAGATCAACTGGAACAACTCCAATCATTTTATCCAGTCATATAACTGACATACTTTCAGTTACAGAAGTCTGGGTGAAGTCACATGCTCCTAACCTAAGCTTCTACTTTTCTGGTTACATGCATCTCTTTAGCAGTAGACCAGGAAACAGATTAGATAGAAGGACTGTACCCTTCTTTAAAGAAAATCTCTAAGTCATTTTCAGTTCACAAAGCTCTTCACTAATTAATGATGATACAGACTTGTTAGCCATTAATATCCTCCTCAAAGACTGCCCAAGTCTTACCCTAGTTGTAGCTTACCTTTTGACCCCCTTCCCCCAAGTGAACCAGAACAAAGCTATCTCGCGCTCCTAAATGCCATTTTATAGCAAATGAAACCCAAGAACAATATTATAATTGTAACAAGTTTTAATATAAACCTCCTTAACCCCCCCAACCTTGGAATTCATGACTTCCGTGTTCACCAGATGCTGATTCAACTGCTGAAGAAATCCATCAGATCAAGCCTGAATATAGGCAAACACTCCCTCCCAGATCTAGTAACTACCAACAGTATAACTACAATTTCAAAACTCATATCCTTCTCCAATTGATGTCCATTGTCCAATGACCTTTATTATAAACATGTCAAGATATTAAAAACCTTCTTATCTAATAAGTTTCAGGCTAAAAGACTCTGAAGCCCTTGATATTGAGTTTTCCTCAAACAGCCTGTGAGCCATAGCTTACTAAACAGGACCCAGCTACAGCATCCACCATATTAAAGGACAAGTGTGTCCTAAATGCAATATTTCCTTTCTCCAAGTAACATTTCCCCTTCCTAGTGGATGATCTCCACACCATCACATATTAAAAATGCACAACTTAACAGTTTCTCCCACTCTGTGGCATTTCTGACCTAGCCAACCTCCTTAGTGCACACCAAACTGGGACTGAATGAAATCTCACAATGACTTTATTAGGAATTTGTCTCCCTTGCTTTTGCATCACTTTGCCTGTTATATCTGAAAATATGTTGCTAAGAAAAACAAACACAATGAGGTACCTGTAGCTCCTTTTTTATTTCACATCCACTAAAGTCATAAAGCAGTGTAGGTTTAACATGCACAACTTATTGACTGAGTATTGTTGCATAAAGCTGCACAATTCCTCTCTCCTGGAGTCATAAACCTGTAAAGTATTTTATAGTCTGAAGGTGAATAAACCTGCCTACCATTTAGATTAACTTAATTAAATAGTTAAGCTTTGCAAGCTAGGAAGTATGACACTCTGCTCACCTAAGAAAGGGAAAACAGGACTTGAAACTCACCACAAGATATCACTTAAAAAGACAAAGTTATCTAAGCTATTTCTTTATCTTTTTACGAAAACATTGCATAGATGGTGTAACACTTACATAGGAAGCTAGCAAGTAAGAGTTACTGCAAAAAAAGTTACTGAGATTTTTACTGAGAATTCTCACACAGTATTCCTCATTACTTCCATTCTAGGTGAATGAGACTGTGATCTGGCAGCACATAAAAGAGCATTGCAGTTTTATTAGCTCTGCCCTTAAAATGGATTATGAGCAAGAATTACATTTCCAAGAAAGCAAGATCACATCAGCATGTCTGCTCCCCTTAAAGGTATTCTGGGTCAGAAAAAATTTAAAATTAGTAATAAGTAGTTGCTATGGTACTGTTAGGTTTGGATTGTAATAAACTTCGTGACAAATGTTTTTTCTGTTCTTGCCCATAGTGATCCCTTAACTAACATATTACTCCATTTAAAAAAAATCCCCAAAACATCTCTTGTTATACAAATTAAGAGATAAAGATGAGGGTCAATTGAAGATCACTCTCAACAGAAAATAGGGATAGGTACATGCTGGTAAGGATATTAGCAAAAAAGTCAATAGGTGCTACAAATCTAAGGTCTTGCAAACATCTCAAATCTCACTCCAGACTTCTGGAATGTAATAAATTGCATAACAGGAGCAACCATCAAAGGATCCAGCTGAAGAAAAATATATTTATACACTACTGAGCCTCTTAAAATGTGGTTTTCTGAGACAGGTCTTCTCTCCTTCACTCACCTTCCCTTCAACTCACAACTCTAGCACTAACATACCAGAACCTCCTCTTGACTGTCTTCCTATCTACTTTAAAATCATAAAAAATTAATGGTACTGAAAATCTGTTTAAAAAAGTCCCAACCGATGCCAGAGTAACACACCATAGCATTCACATATAGTTTATCATATTTTATCATGATTCTACCATGTAGTCCATCAAACACATGTGCTATCTTTGCCACACTAAAAGCATTATGTTATTACACTGGAAATATCCTTTGTGCTATTGACCAAGACCTAAGCCTTCCTCTACTAATGATGTCAGGCCAATCTCAGTATTACAACTCTAGATCAATTTTAGAAAAACTTAGATGCTACCAACTCCCTCACCCTACTCAGAACCCTTCAATATTTTGGAGAAAGACGCTTTGGTAAAATTGTTCCTGCTAACTCAAAAATTCTCCTTCAAGAATTAAGGCAAACTACTGAATATGCTCCTGTGTGTTACGTTGAAATAATTCCCATGTCTGTAGATTGCTTTTGATGGGGAATAGGAAATTCATCCCTGGTTTGGCATCTATGTCTGTAAATGTTTCATCTCCCAAGTACATGCTTACACTTACCAAGGGTAGCAGAACTTGTCAGCGATTTGGAATGCATGGCTTGGCTTAAAAAGGCCTCAGTGGTCATTAGCCTAGTACTCACTTATGAACCTATGAATTCATGAACAAGGCCTTTAGAAGAAACTCTATGTCCATGTAAATAGCTCCTACAAATGTTTCTGTAATTTGGACAAGGGCTAGTCATTAGAAATGGGCTAACTTAATTCTAGTAAGGGACTAATTATGTCCCTCATCCCTTTCAGTTTGCCACAACAAAAGCAAACTCCTGAAAAATAAATATACGGATATGTAAATATACCTATTTTTTTATTCAGTCTTTCTTTTGTTTCATCCTACTCTCCATATCACTTGTCTTGGCCTTTCTTTTCTTTCTATATCTCTTCAATTGCTCTTTCTTTTCTTTCCTTTCTCTCATGTAGAGAATGCGTAATGAGTGCAATGCTATATTTAGTCAATTTAGACAGTTTTTCATTGCACTTTAAGTGTTTTACATACATTTATAAAATGTTTATGTGCTACCTGTTGTGCATTTTGACGAGACTTGTATTATCTACTTTACTCTGATTGCTTTGCAATGATTTTGTTTTTATGCATTATGTATGATTAGCTATGTAACTTACTTGTCCTCTAAATTAATATGTTTTATATTTTCTACTTGGATTGTCTGTTCTCCAAATGCCGCCTGTTTTTGTGCTGTACAGCCAGGTCATAACTGATAAGGGTCCTAGGACCACCTCTCCCATCTAGTTAACAGACACAACAAGCACAATATAGAAGTAAGCAATTAAATAAATGAATGAATAAATAAATAAACACTTTGACTATGTTAAAAACTATGTGAGACTGTTGTGACATCATTAAAAGTTCCGGTCTGGCAGAAGTACTGTCACAACTCTTTACACCCTTACAAATGAAATATTTCAAAGTATGAATAAAGGCATGCTAACACTGTCCAGTTTCAGTGACCACATAAATTACTTTGACCTGGGTGACCACATACTACCACTAACTTAAGAACAGCAAGAGTCATCCCCAGGCAACATAATGGTTGGAAACTTTTCTAACGATTAGACAGTTCTATGTTTAAATAGGTCCCACCTCCTTCTCTACTGCTTCTCTACATAAAGGGATCCCACAAGTCCTAGCACTTTCCCCATATTATTAGTGTTATTCATTCATACTTAACAGCTGATCTCACTACTTGCTCATTATTCTATATACAAATAACATGGTTATTTTCTGGGCAAGTGCATCCTATTGGAAATATAAAAAGAGACTTAAAACATGACCAAGAACTCCTCTCTGACTGGTTACATCTATACAATCTCATTTTTAACTCTAACATAAACAAACATATTTTTGTGAGCACCCCAAAACTATCAAACACATCTTACTCTCTAGCCTATTTCTTCTCATTACGTTCTCTACCACTGTTGGCCCATTCCCTAACCCCCATGCTCCTTACTTCTGTACTAGGCTTTGCTGTACTCATTTCTCACTATAATTAGTATGAGGGTTTACACTGCCAATACTAATATGGATCATATATGCTTATTTAACTACAGCCATAATGTCTGTTTTGGCATATTTTGTAACCCAACCATACACTTTTGTAAAATAACTACTAAGACTGACATTTGCTGTGTTTTAACCTGAACTGATCTTGATCAAGGTCAGTTTAGATTAGTATTGTACCCCAGTTATCAAGCAAATAAACAAATGCATGTGCTGTTCAGTCATGACTTTACTGAAACTGCAATAGGTCTGCTACATTTTGTTAACCCTGCTGGGAAAACTCTCCATAAATCCTTCAAACCAAAAGAAATAGACAAACTGTGGAAAAACAAGAAAACCAATGGACAAAGTACACTCCAAGCAATAGCAAAAGTAATGATACTGTAGTTTAATAAAGTAAGGTTAGCGCTTTCGGGCAGGTCAGTGCCTGCATTTCTTCAGACAAAAAACGCATTGACAAAATCAGTTAAATACCTTCTCCCAACAGATAACCACACCTACCAGGAATCACATGAGCAATTAAACAATTAAATACCATCAAATACATTAACTCATGAGTAAACACAAAAAGTGTTCTATTTAAAAATCCATTTAAAAACTGGTATGAGTGGTGAAGTATTAGCAGGAATTTCACTAAAACCAAGCCTAAAATCTATTATAAATGTATGTGTGTCCTAAAAAAGTAATGGTTAAAAACATGCTCTATCAAAATAATAAATATAGTGTTATACACATTTATATGAGTATATTTAAAAAATGTGAAAGCCCTATGATAGGCCAATGGAAACACATAAAAAGGTTATACATAAATAAATATACACACAAATAATAAAATGACACATTTCATTAAACTCCTTAGTTTTAAAATGCAGGCAATGGAGCATTCATCACTGATGCCCAGATATCTAAAGGCATCACATCGATATTGCCATAAAAGCTCACACCTTTCCAACCATAGTGGGATAGGGCCACCTCTAATGGATCCATTAACCTGCTCTATAACCCTGAAATTGAATGAGTGATCTGGGTGGTTAGTTATGTGTTTTGCAAGTGTGTTCTCCACTTTTTTATTTTTGATGGCACAAATGTGTTCATAAAGAACCTGTCCCTAAGTCTTCTATCCATTTTACCAATATAGAAGGCCGGACATAGTTTACACTTGGCTAAATAAACTATACTTATAGAATTACAATTGAACCTTCCAGTAGATGAACAATTATGATTCCTAACCATAAAGGAACAACCAGTGTTGATAAACCTGCAATAGGGGCAAGCCTCACACCAAAACATGTCCTTTACTGTTGAGTTAGTTGCCTTTTTACTTTCTAATAAAGACTTTAAATTTTGTCCCCTTTTAAAAATGACTACTGGTTTTGTGGGAAGGCCATCCCTCACATTCACATCCGCCTTGATTAAATCCCAGTTCTTAAATAAAAAACATTTCAAAATGCGAGCTTCATTACTAAAAGGGATAATAAAGGATGAAGAAAAGTCAGTGCTGGTATCCATATGTGAATCGGTAGCTTGATCACCAATATCATTGGTCGTCATTACCTGTTCCATACAGGAATCATTTAAAATTGCTTTGTAAAAACCAGTAGATCTTTTAAAAGTTACTTCATCAAATATATCATCAAGCAAAACCTGTGGATAACCATGTTTGAGGAACATATCCCTCAAGAGATAGCATTCGGCTAAGAATTCCTCAAAATCAGAAACCATTCTAGCTGCTCGGACAAGTTGTCTTTTGACAACTGATTTTTTCTGGTGCCCTGGATATGAGCTGGAAAAGTGTAAGAAAGAGTTGGAGTAGGTTTCTTTCCTAAAAATAGCAGCTACATAACAATCTCTAGTATGGTCCTTGGTCAAACGTATATCTAAATAAGAAATACTCTCCCCTAGAAAATCACTGGTAAATCTAAGGAATTCCATGGTATTATTCATATAATCCAACAGTTGATTAAAAACATCTCATTACCTTTAAAGATGATAAAAATATCATCCAGGTACCGGGTATAAAAGTGAATGTACTCAGAAAAAGGATTATTATTCAGCAAGTATTCCTTCTCCCAGAAAACCATCGCAAGATTAGAAAAGCTGGCACCACATGGTGATCCCATAGCTACCCCCCTTGTTTGCACATAATAAGAAACTTTGAACGGAAGGAAATTGTTCATAAGAATTAGGTCTAGGAATTCCTGGACAAAGTATAATTCATCATTATCAATGCCTTTACTGACCAGTAACTGACTGACTCAGTCTATTTCCAGGTCATGTGGGATCACCATGTATAAATCTTTTGCATCTATAGTTGCGAAATTACAATCCTCTATAAATACCATCCCATTCACATTAGCTAAAAAGGACCAAGAGTCTTTGCATACCTGGGGTTCGCTCACCAAAAAGTGTTGAAGTATGCGATCAACAAACTTAGCAATAGGATAGGTAATGGAGTTACACCCGTTAAGTGGGGGTCATATAAATCTTTATGTATCTTGGGGATTCCGCAAATGACAGGAATCTGGGATGCTGTTACAGTAAGAAAGTAAAAGATATAAAGGGAAATGCATGCTTTAATAAATAAATCATTTAGGAATCCGCTGATTTTTCTATATGCACCATGCAGTTCATTCAGAGAGACAAGTTTATAATGAGCAGTGTCCAAAAGTAAAGACATTTTTTGTTCTTTGATATATATATATATATATATATATATATATATATATATATATATATATATATATATATATCATACCCTATTCCACATGGAATACGAGTAAGCTTCCTACAGAAGCACTGAGAAAATAGCTGTGGTAGACTTTGCATGAAGGTGGACATGCAAAGATATATGTGGCATCTTTTAACAGACTTATCATGTGCTGTCATCTGTGACTGAATGACCTTCACATAGTGAGTAAAAACCCTGAAAGCCTATGAAGAAATGCTACTGATAAACATGTGAGTTCTGCTCATCAAGGTTGACGAATTAATTATACAGTTACCTTGCAGACAGATACGTTCCCTGCTACCACCTCTGCAGTCACTCTCTGGTAGCAACAGAAATGGTGGCAGTTCCTGCATCACCAGAAGCTGACTGTGTACAGGTGTTATATATAGTACTCATATTTAAGTTTCTCTCTGATGTTGGATGTCATACCAGGGACACTGAGTACACTGATAAATTCATGCCTTTTCTTTGGCAGCATGCCGTAAACACTCCTACTAAGATACGGAATATGGGCACCTAACCACACTTTGTACATCGGTAGGGTGTGGTGATCATAGTTTCAGAGGAGTGGTTGCACTCACTTATAATCTGTGTGTCTTCACATGATACATCTTCTTAGATTCAAGTAGAGACATTACACCACATTCCTTTGAAGGACATTTTGCACTTGAGACCAAGAAACTATCATTGCAACTCTTAGTTGTTCTTGGGTAATAATGGAGAATGAAGATATACATTCCATAGCACTAATTTCTCCATTGTTATGATATGACCTCACACAATGCTGTGCATCGGTTCAAAATCTGTGTGGTGGGTATCTACTACATTATCCTAATAATGGAGCTATCTGTCCTGTTGTCACCCAGTAGTCAAGAGCTATCTTCCCATCTCCAGTGTAATACCCACTGGGCATGATGCACTGCTTATTTCAGTTTTGAGTTTCCCATGACCTTCTCTCTGCTACCTACATTGACCTGCTGAGATCCTAGAATGAAACTTGGTCTTCCCAATGTGTCTGTCAGTGGCATATATTGACACTGTAACCAAAATGCCATGGGTTTGTGTAATCTATTTACACTGTGAGTCAAGATACAATGTAGATGTAAGCACCTAACCCCATCCAAGTCTATTTCACATACCATTATGGTTTCTCTATTACACCCATCTTGCAGCACTTTACATATGTTTGTACTAAGATAGCTATACCCTTTAGCAAGCAGTGTTAATTTTCATTTATTCAACATTTGTTAGTCTGTATACCATTCTTTGTAACAATAATTTGTTGTTTTTTTAACAGTTTGCATTTGTAAAGTACTTTTACTAAACTACCTCAATAAATTATGATTAATTTATTATTCTTTGACATATGCTGCACTTAGCACCAATATAACACATATTTTGGGTGTATCTCTCTGGTGAATCACACTTTATGTTACTGTAAGCCAGGAAAAGTTCTCATGCATACCTCTTAACTGTTCAGACTTTCACAGAATGTCCAGATTTTTGCCTTATATTTTTGGTCTGTTCCTCATAAAATTTGTGGTTTTCTGGCAAAGCAATGCAGATTGAAGTCACTAAATAATGACAGACATTTGAGTTTCAGACTTTACATCCTTTAGAAAATGTATGTTAATACAGTCTTTTTATTCTAGCAACTTTCTAAGTTTATTAGAGCAATATTTAAAATCTACCCCATTTTTCAGTCTTTGTCTCTCCATTATTTTAGGCTTTGTCCAGATTTCTTGAACTAAGAGGTTGAGAGGTATAGATTTCTAGATTTCCCATGCAAATCTGTTTGCATAATGCTCAAAACAGAGATAGCAATATGAATCCCTCCCTTATAAGTACACCTTGTAGCAGGGCATTATTTAGCCCTATTCACTGAGTAAGGCTAAAATGAATGGAGCAGTAGCAATACAAACCGTTTAATGTGCAATAACTCATGATTATTAATTATCTCCAGTTTTGTATTTACAAAGTCTGAGTGCTCCGTAATAAAAACATTTTGTCTGCAACATTGGAACCTGTGCCAAGCTGAACTAATTTGCATTCTTTATAGTAAGGGGAAAAACTCTGTGTCACTGTGACTTTGGTGCCAGGAATCTAATCTTAATCAGGAAGTGCTACTAAACAGAATAACACAAAAACAGGAAAAAAGAATTGTAGCATAGAAAGCTTTGCTTGTCCCGACTATCGAATTACTTTTACATAACAATATAATTACAGTACTAGAGAGGGCTGAAGAGACAGGAAGTGTGATCTGCAGACATTATACACAGCTCCAGGTAAATAAACTGAAGCTGTCATAAAATTAGGCACAGTATGTTTGGCTTCAGCACAGGAAACATTTAGTTCCTTATAGCACAAAGGTTCAAGGCCAGAATCATGCTAGTTGAAAGCAGTTTTCAAGCAAAATATTTCAGATAGCACCATAGATACAAAAAACAACTCTCCAGCAGAGGTTTTTCTTGTATGGGTACTGTCTTAATAACTTTTTTTAATTCTACAAATAGTGCATCTGTGTATTCAGCACATTGGATTCATGGTACTATTAGAAAACAATACTGCCAACAGATATTGAAAACCAGCCAGCCCAATTCCTTCTCAGACGACATCGTAGTACTAGAAAATTCACTTTGCTGATATTTTGTACTCTGTACCTGCTCTTGGGTGGTCTTGCAGGGTTTGTGCATGCATCTTTTGAGTCACATGTGCCCTCAAACCATATACCCTCCACTTGAAGGCTGTCATAGGTTCACAAGTTCGTATGTGTTTACTAGGCTGTCGATCTGTGAAGATCTTAAGAAGCCTAGCCTTACATTCTCGTGATAGGTTTTAACCTTTATATTTTGCAGATGAATAACCCAGAGGAGGGCAGAATAAGGCTCCGTTAGTACATTTACTTGCTGACCATATCTATGAGGGACATGGGTGCTAAACCAGGGATGAATTTATATTTTCCCATCCATTTGTCCAAACTGCATTTAAAAAGAGTAAGAGAAATACTTTGATTTATTCGGAGTTGAAGATGGTTTCATAGAAGAGGTATTCTCTGTGATACTTGCCTATCCCTCTAACATGTTCTATTTATGGTGCAAAACAGACTGAAATCCCCTAAGCAAGTGTTCATACAAACACTGGACTTGTGAAGGAGTAACAGGTTTGACACGATAGGATCTGTTGAGTCTCAATACATGAGGCAGAGGTCACTTATTAGTAGCCTGTATGACATGGTAGAGAAGACAGATAAGGCTTTGAGAAGGTCCACATAGTTGCATTTTATTTAGGCCCTTGATTCTTTTATTAAGAAAGCATTGTAGTTGCTCCATTTGTGCCAAGTGTTTGGACATGTACATACAGAATGGGGCATTATGATCGCCATAGTGAGAGCTAAGTACAATGGAATGATTACATCCCTGGACATAAATGCCATGCCATTAGATATAGGCTGTGCAATGAAAAAGGACTTCCTTAACATGATGATCAAAGGACAGTTTGTTGATGACATACAGTAGGTCCCCAGATCTCTGACAATGAGATCAGCTTTCAGGGGTGTGTTATCACTGTGATAGTTACCAAGGAAGTCAAACTTGCCAAAAGATAGAATTATACATTTCTTGGCATTTAGTTTTAGTCCATGGTTTTGACACCAGCTATTTCTTTGGGAAAGGCCCTCTTGGATGGTTTTGGTATCCTATGGGAAGTTTATGATGGCACCAAGTTTAAAATCATCTGCAAACTTGTTCATCCATAAACCTTTAACATTTGCTTTAACCTCTAAGAAGTAAATGTCAAAGAGGAGTGGCCTAAGCATTGCACCATGGGGTACACCACAAACAGCACATCATTTGGAGGAGGAGGTAGAACCATCCACCCTAATTTCCTGGATTCTTATTTGTGAGATAGTTTGTTTTCCAATAAGTTACATAGGTATTTACATTTAGCTGGAAGAGTTTATCTACTATACTTGAGTGTGGGATGATACTGAATACCTTTGCAAGGTCTAGATAAGTGTGTACTGATTTTTTCCTCATCCATTGCTTCAGTAAGCTTCTCAAAAAAGTCCAACAGGTTAAGTAGATAAACCTGCGCTTCATGAATCTGAGCTGACAGGGGTCATGAGCTTGTAGGTTACCTATGTCTTTATTTATTAATTCTAATATGATCCCTTCCATAGCCTTACAAATGAGACTTGTCAGGCCTATGGGTCTATAATTAGCTATCACTGTTGACACCCCCTTTTCTGCAAGGGAATAACAGCTGCTGTCCTACATTAATCAGGCATGAAGCCTCTTTGGAAGCCAATATCGAATAATCTCTTTATAGAATCTAACAAGTCATGTTTCAGACTGACCAGAAGGCAACCTGATATGTTATCCAGCCCCATAGTTTTTGGCCTTGGATTGCACCTTGAGGACTTATTCTTGGGAGATTTGAAATGAATGCAGATACAATGATGTGATCTGGGAATATAGGAGAGGTACGAGTGGGTGGAATTTGAACTAAATTTGTCTGCTAGTGATTGGCTATGTCCTCTGGGTCTTAGTATGTGACATCCTTTACTGTTAGCTCTACTCAGTGTTGGGCATTGTTTTTGAGATTTTTAACAAAGCTAAAGAAGACGTTATGGTTATCCTTCAACTTGGTGCCTATTTTTACCTCATATCTGTCTTTGATTGATTTAATCAGGTCTAGAGTTTTTTGTTAAGTTTAATAAAAGCATTACTGTCTTCTTGAGAGTTATTTTTTTGTGTGCAAAGCTTTTTTTTTCTTTTATTATAGAGCCTGCTTATACTAGGTTTACACAAAAGGGGTTTATTTTAAAACTTACCATTGCATTTACTTCTGAGGGGGACATATGCATCCATGCAGCTATTTACATGTGTACAGAATTTGGCAGTAAAGGACTCTGCATAAGCAGTGGGGTCTTCAAGCTGGAAGGGGATTTTGAATTTAGCCAGATCATCACTCAGTTTAGTAGACTAGCCTTGGAATAATCTGTGAATACTGAGGCATTACAGGATGTTTCTGTCTTCAGTCTTAATATGAATGTGCCTGATTTGACCAGGAAGGAAGGTACAATTGGTTGAGAGCAAAGCTGCATCATACTGGTAAGGACCAAGTCTAGGATTTTATCACTTTTGTCTGGGGTGTGGACTAACTGGTCCAGAGAGTTTGTATTGACGGAGTCCAGAAATTTCTGGGCATACGTGTTTTTTGGATGTATAAATCTCCCAATTAATGTCTAGTCTTAAAAAGGCCCCTGTGGTCATTAGCTAATACACATCTATGAACCTATGAAACAATGAATGTAGGGGTAGTTAAAGTTTCCTAGGAGAATGGTGTTCTGGGTGAATGCATAGGGACTCCATAACAGTTATGTAGGAGGTATGGGCTGAGGGAGCATAGAGGGGGGGGGTCCTATAGTTAGCTATGATGTGATAAGGCATTTTGTTGATAATTAGTTGGATGTGTAGGAGTTATAGGTTGTTATCTTGCCTAACAAGTCTGGAGTTTAAATGTTTTTTTTTTAAGAATATGTTGGCACTGAAGCCTTTAGTACCATCACTGAATTTGGCGGGACTGAACATGTGGTAAGAAATGAACCCTGCACTGATGGAGTGCTTGAATCTGTCCTGAACTGGCTGTCTGTGGCAACACATATATCAATGTCTTCCGTGATGATCAGTGCTTATAGGGAGTGGAGTTTTTGTTAAGGCTCCTACCATTGAGCAGCATTATGTTTATGTTATCTGTATTCTGTGTTTAGCTCTATTTCCCCAAATAAATAATTTCTAACACCTTGTCTCACACTACCGATCATTGCTAGTGTCTCTGAGTTTTCACATACTGGAGTGTTTCAAATATAAATAACTTCCTTCACTCATGATCTGTGTTGTGCATCCCCAGTTATGCAAGCCCATCTTATACATGCCTAATTCCCAAGTCAGTTTTCATGTATTATTGAGCTATGGCATCTCATACAGTCAGTTCTGTTTATTCCTAAGCAATCTGTGTCTGATATCCTTATCCCTATCCTTCCATAATGATGGTAAGAAACTATGCCCATCATTTTTAAACATTAAGATTTAGAGTTGCAGACTGAAAAGTATGCAATCATACCTGAACTCCCATGACCAATATTGCTTCATATGCAGCATAGCATTCTGTTCACTGGCCACATCTTTGTCTATTTTGCTAGTGCTTTAATGCTCTCCGTTAATCCACCCATTTTGTTTTCAATGTTTGACATCATATCATCATCTGATATAGTCTTTCTAGGTCTGGTCACTTTCACATACTACCAGTATATATTATACTATTAGTCACCACCTGGCCATCTCTGATGCTGAATTTATCCATGACAGATGTAGTTTACTTATAAGGGCAAAGCCCATCTTGTTAAATTTCATCAGAAGGAGGTCATTCCACTATCACCAATGGCAGAGTGGTGATTATTACAGCAAAGCTCCTCAGCAGAAAATGTAGTCATTCTAATGTACCCATAACTGTTGTGTTTTACCCACCTGAGTGAAGTCTACAGGCAGACCACCAACCTATGCCTGTGGATGCTCTTATAATTTGAAACCCCACCATGAGAGAATAGAACACAACCTTCCCTATTCTCAACGAACTCTCTTCTGTCTGGACTGCCACTCAAATGTGACCTCATCAGTCTCGCAAATTATCTACTATTATTAATGAAAAAGTGGAAAGTGAGAGCAAAGCATGTCTTTCATGAGCTATAACAAAGCACAAACTGATAGGTAAAGACATATATATATATATATATATATATATATATATATATATATATATATATATATATATATATATAAAGTCAGTAAGACTGGAGCTCGTCTGAAAATTGAACTGACAAATATCTAAACTATTAGCAATAAAAGTTGAGAAATTAGACTTTTACAGATAAATCAGTATCAGAAAAAGGAAAAAAAGAATACCACGGATAATGAATGGTATAAATAAATAATGTAGGAAAAGTAAAACTATTAAATGATTAGTTAGACTTGTATTAGCAAAAGATGAAAAAAATGCTTGCTTCTTGGTAATATAAAAGAGTGTAAGAAACTTCTCTGTATGGAAGATTTTCAGTCCATATATCTTTAGTTAATCACTGTATATTAATCAGATCAGACAATAGTAGTAGAAGTAGCGAACTTAAACTCGTCTTAAGTAAAAAAAATAATAAAAAATATATCATTTGAAATATTGTACAGAATTACTAAGTATTCAAAAGTAATCCAAGCAAGGCAGGCAGTCTATTTCTAGTCAAAAATCCTTTATTATGTACACAGAAGCGATCCAAGTAAAACAAAAATAAAGTAATAGTTTCCTCACAAGCTTTCTTTAACATTCTTCATTTACTGTAGAAATACACTTAATAATTATATAGTTTAAGGCAAATAAGTCAAAGCTGTGATAATACTCATCTGTATGTATATGTGCGCATGTATATATATATATATATATATATATATATATATATATATAGGTCTACTTCAAATCATTGAGGTTGCAGAATATCAAACCTAACATGATCGAAGACCAGATCATCAAAGTTCTGCAACATCCAACAATCTAAATGGAGATCATCATACAGTGTAAACTCGAAATTTACCATTTTGCTCACTGTAGTGCAATCTCGGAGTTGGTATATTTAAGTAGCAGGGGGTGTCGGGGGGTGCATGAGGACTTGCCCCCCTGCAAAAACGTAAAAGAAGACTTGTTTGCTAGTTACATTTATTTTTATTTAATTTTCAATGTTGCAGAACTTTGATGATCTGATCTTCAATCATGTTAAGTTTATTCTTTTGCATCTTCAATGATTTGAGGTAGAACTACATATATATATATATATATATATATATATATATATATATATATATATATATATATACATATATATATATATAGAGAGAGAGAGAGAGAGATAGATGTGTGTGAGTTCATTTACACTTGTTAAAAGGGAATGTGCAGAGATGTATAGCCAATTTATAGTAAGAATTTCAGGCGATAAACTCTGCAAGTAACAAAAAAATTACAGTTGAACAACAAATGTACATTCTTAACCTAAGAAATGGTAAAGTGATAGCTTCAAAACTAACAAGAAATTTACACCTGAACAACTACTGTCCAGTGTTAGGAAATGTTAAACCAGTAAAAACAACCAGAATGTATTATAGTGTACCAGACTTCAATAAGCAGGGTAATGGGAAAAGTTGTAGTACGTCTTAGCCTGTGTAAAAACTAATACATGCACTCAGAAAACAGTTTAAAATTGAAAGTGACAGATCTGAAATCTAAGCATTTACAAAATTAACTGCACACACACACACACACACACACACACACACACACACACACACACACACACACACACACACACACATGTTCAATATCATATTATAATCAAATGATTATCCATATGTTCAGTATCATATGAGAATCAGATGTCAGTTCCAGATAAACATTTCAAATAATTCAAAGTTGCATGTCCATTGGGTGTTACTTTCTTATGTTACTTTCTAAAATGAGATTATCAGGTATCTGTCTGAGAAAGGAAGGAAGCTTATTCTACATTGCACCTACATGCACAGAATGTCTAGATGACACATTTAAAATTAATTTTGAATTTGGTGACAGATATAAAACTGGCACACAAAGACCCAAGATTATGCTGTAGGTTGTACCATATCAGGATATCCCCTGTACTGATGTATATTTAAAGGAGTACAACAGTTTATTGGCAAATCTTAGACCAATAAATAAGAGACATTTTTCTAACCCTGAGCTTAATCTTCACTTCTGAATCTTTATTTTAAGAAGCACTGTATTAAAGAGTATTTGCATGAGGAGTTAAAAGGGGGTAAATGGTTCCATTAAACATCCAAATAAAGCACTGGCTATGAACTGGAGACTAATCTATAGAACTTAAAAGGGTATGAACAACAATGAAGTCAACAGTAAGGGAAATAAAATCAGAATGCTTTGAGACAATTATTAAAATGTAAACATCATGTATTTAATCATGGAAGATTAGATCAGAAATATGTTATTCTTGACTAGGTTGCCAATAGAACAGTAAGTACCTGGATTATGAAAAGAGATTTTATTTCATTGTTTTCTTAAATTGATTTCTAAGTGAGATTATTTGAGAAAAACTTAAAAAGAAACTCCTTAAAAAGGATACTCACTGAGATAAAGGGACAGTAACCTTCAATGCAGTGGAATATATTTGCAGAATGCAAGAGCTGACTGGAGTCACAAAGGGGGTCAATTGCCGTTTCAGTCCTTTTAATTTAATATGAAAAGTATATATGTCTATATATGACACTAAAGCATGTAACAAAGTTGTTGAGAAGAATTAAAACTGGCTAAAATAGAAAAAAAAAAGGCTGAGAAATTAGGCAAGCAGTCAACATGTAAAGTGATGAATTTGTGAATAATGATGCAGAACGTCAGTATTGTATTAAAGGTAGAAATGTAGGTCCCACGTGGTGGAAGCAGCCTGATCCAAGTTAAACCGTCTTACAAAACCTTACATTATGTGATCCTAAAACCACTGGCAGTTCGTGCTATTGGACTGCAGGACTGCATCCCCCCCCCAGCATCCAGCTGTACAAAAACCAAAATAAAAAAAATCCTGGAACTCAGCTTCCAGCTGTACTAAAGCCAGAATAAAAAAATCCCGGAACTCTGCACATGCGTGGAATGAACTAGAAGCAGCACACGCATGCGTGCACATTCCAGCACTGAGAAACAGGAACTGCTGCTTTGAATGGGAACTGCCTTGTTTTGCATCAGATTTGAATGGGACTCAGAGGGAACTAGCTTATTTTGCTTCAGAGCGCAGATTTTCACTGCTTATTTGGATCACTCAGGTACCGGGGACTTGTGTGTGTGTAACTACAACTGTTGGTTAGAGAGTAACTCAGGCTCAAATCCTCAACCTTGGGTGCAGGCAGCAAGAGCCTGAATTCCCTACTCACCACCACTTGTGAAAAACATTCGGATTTTTGACTCATATTTTTGTTCTGTTCTGTTCCTCATAAAATCTGTGATTTTCTGGATTTTGAGTTCACTAAATATTGACAGACATTTGAATTTCAGACTTCATATTCTTCAGAAAGTACATGGTAACATAAAATATTTTATTTTAGCAATTTACTAAGTTTATAAGATCAAGATTTGAAATTTGTCCCTATTTTTGGGGCTGTATTCCCCCATTATTGGCTTTGTGCAGGTTTTTTGTGCTAAGAGGTTGAGAGCTATAGTGAGAACTGAATTTACTGAATATGTTTGGGGGCTGTAGTCCCCCATTATTGGCTTTGTCCAGATATTTTGTGCTAAGAGGTTGAGAGCTATAGTGAGAACTGAATTCACTAAATGATAGCCATTTAAGTTTCAGTCTTCCTGACTTTCAAGAAACAGCTAATATGGCATAGTGATATGTTGCTCTGACTGTAGTACACAGGATCCTGGGTTTAAGACTTGGCAGTGAAATGCATGGTGGTAGCACAGCATTTTATTCGAGCAACTTTCCAAGGTTATACAAGCAATGTTTAACATGTGTCCCTGGTTTTTGGGCTTTTGTCCCCCACCAATAAATTTTGGCTTTTTCCAGATTTCTTGTGCTCATGTGCTTTAAAGTTGAGAGAAACAGCTGAATGTTGAGTGGATTTTACAAGGAGCTATGAGCTTCAGGGGAAGAGAAGTTTAGTGCTGCTTACAGTGAGTTGGCTTGGATTGTTAATAGCACAACAGGTAGTGTACTTGCTTTCAACGCAGAAGGCTGTGGGTTCTACTCCCACAGTATGTAGATGCATTGCTGATGCCGTACTTTTAAAGGGGGTGGATGCTGCAGTCCTGAGAATGTCCTCTTTGGTGGAGATACCTAGTAACTATTAACCTGTTATCAGTTTGCCATCTATTCCCTATTGCAATATTACTAGCTTATCATATTTTTAATGTAACATGGGCAATTTATTCCTCAAGGGCAACATGCACTTTATTTATAGATGAAGCAATGAAATATAAAGTTGTTTGCTAGCAGCAACCTCTTCATTAGTTACAGATCTCTTTAATTTGGAATTATTTAGATGACTTTTACTTCTGCAGAGATTGTGCATATTTACTGATACTGGTGGATTGTAGAAGTTTGTGTAGACTTTTATGATGGAAATGTTCTGAATTGGGCAGTTTTGTCATTATTGGTGCATGCATTTTGTTTCATTGTTTACTGGAAAAATGTTCAAAACAATAAATTTAAAATGCCGTCTAACAACTGTACTGTATTATACAAGGAATATAATTGAATACAATCAGGAAGGTGTATCAAAGAACATATGTATGTTTTGTGTGCAAGGGGCCTATGATTTGAAAACAGCCCAAAGTTAATCTTTATCTGCCACTGGCCAGATGTATTTTCTTTGAATGTAGGTTCAATGCTGTTTCAATGAATGTGAGTTTCAAGGGCAGATAAGTTTTAATGCTAAGTCTATTTTCATTCTGAGACTGCATTACTTTGTTTAGCAGATGTCTATTAGTGTTTGTGCTGTAAAATGTAAGATAAAACTTTTAAATGAAATCCAAATCATCGTAGAAGTAAAGCAGTATGCACATTACTGTGTTTATGGTAAATGGGTTGAAATAGCCAAGTAGTGGGACATTGGAATGGCTGCATGGGGGAGGCTCCATTCGACCATGATTTTGTGAGGGGGGAAGGGAGGCAAACTCAAAGACAGCCCCGGCTGAACTATACCTCTCAACTGTACAGATTTTTGCAGAATGAATAGATTTTTTCTTCTTATTTTTGGTTTGTTCCTCATAAAATCTGTGGTCGTCTGGCAAATCATTTAGGAATGAAGTCATTAAATAATGACAGACATTGAGTTTCAGACTTCATACCCTTCAGAAAAATGCATGCCAAAGCAAGGCCTGTTATTCTATCAACTGTCTAAGTTTATACAACAGCAATTTTTAGTACTGTTTGTTTGTTCCCCCAATATATTTGGCCTTGTCCAGATTTCCTTCTTTAAGAAGGTGAGAGGTACGCACAAATAAATCACTTTATAGAATTAGGTTTATCCAAACCTCTCAACTGTCCCCGACTTTGGCTCAAAGTGTTGCTCTCCCCCTAATAATCCCTCTGCAAAATGGCAATTTTGGAAGAAAATGTGGAGGGTTTACAATTAGTAAATAATTGTAATGATCAGAGTTATAGATTACGTTTATTTCAGAAATGCATGTAGATTCTCTTATTTTATCACCTGCTCAACATAACAGTACTAATATTAAAAAAGTGTCCCTTCTTTGACAGGTTCCAAGCTGTATTGTGTGGCTATTTATATTTTTCATATTTTTGGTCTGTTTTTCATAAAATTGTGGTTTTCTGGCAAATTAGTGGCAAATCATTAAAGATTGTAGTTAGAAAATAATGATAGACATTTGAGTTTCAGATTTCATACCATTTAGAAAATTCATACTAATGCAAGACCTATTCTATTATCTTTCTAAGTTTATAAGAGCAATATTTAAAAAGTGTCCTTATTTTTGTGCCTTTGTCCCACTTCTATTTATGGCTTTGTCAAGATTTCTTGCTCTGAGGTTGAGAGGTATGTGTCAGGGCCATCATGTTCTTTTTTTCTGTCATATTTTTATACTGTTGATTTATTCTTATTATTATTCAGAAAGTGCATGTTGTTGCACTGCCTGTTGCTCTGTGTTTAAGTAGAAATGCTTTAATGACCATCAGGTAAGCTTGTCTGAGACTGTAAGATGCAAGTAAGCTTTAATAAGCATACTGTTAAAGAATTACCAACATTGAAAGCCTTTTTGTTCTTGCCATGCAGAGAATATTTACATAACTAAATAATGTATAAGCCTTAGGTATTGAAATGCATATGACAGTATTTGTAATAAAGGACAGGATTACAGTATCTTCAGAAGCTCACTACATTTGTTGGAGACTTGCAGTCATCTTTGCAGGCGCTGCCAGTAAACTAAACAGAATGCCAATCTATCATGTGTGGTCCATACCCTATGTAGTAATCCTTTAAACAATTTATCTTGAGCTTGTTTCTTGTTTGCTGTTAATTTTTTACTTTGATCATGTTTTCCCCATGAAACAAGTAGATAGTTGTCAGGCAGCAGGTCTTTTTTGGATAAGAAACATTTTTACAAGTGGGGGTATCATATAGATTGCTGCTTTCAGCATGTTACTTGATACTTTTATAAAGCTGAATATAAATTATAATTAGAACTGCAGTGCAAGGAGAAGTGATTTGAGTTGAGTGCTGTTTGATTTTTTTATACTTGATTTTGACTGGCATTCCAGTAATGTATTTAAAATGTAATTTATTTTTTCATGCCTCACAACCTTTTTGTTTCCATCCAAATATTAAGTAAGCTGTCATGTAGCCAGTGCATCAAAATATTTTTTTTCTTCTACACTTCATTTTGTCTTGATTGGACTCTCATAATGATGGTTTGGCACACAGGGCAGCGTACTTAATTGAAGTCCCAGTTTTTGTTGTTTTGAGCATAGCTCCACCTCTTTCTAGTTGGTCATACTTCTTCCCACTTGGCCCCACTCATTCAACTGTCTCCTCCAGCCCCTCTTTGATTTAAAGTCACCAGCCACCACTGCCTAAAAATCCTGCTCAAGCATAACATCAGAACACAGTTCTCCACCAAAACAACCATCTAGGCACCAGAAAAGGAAAAAGACTAAAGGAGCACGTACAAACGTATTGAAGAAAGGGTCACACATTTCAAAAAAAGTTAAACAGAAAACAACTGGAAATGATCCACAGGGATCTCACTGACTATAATAGCAAAAAATAACACTTTCTCCCAACAAGACACCATGCCTACTAACACTGAGAACCTCCCTAGGAAGACACAATATAAATAAAACCACATGATCAAAGACAGCCAACAATCCAATGTGATACCAGACACTTTTACCTGGGAAACCATCATATACACACCAAGCCTCATGGAGCATACGGAACAGGATGTTGGAATGGACACAAGAACAAGAGGACTTGACAAATCCTCCAACCATAGGAACTTTCAAGCCCTGAAGCAAAACGATCACACCTGACATAAGAGAGGAAGCACTCAGGTGGACAACAGGGAAGTCAGCCCACCCCGATAAGCAGCCACTCAACATGACAACATGGAACTTCACCCACAACATCAGTCAGGCCCCAAACTTCACACTGAGGCAACAGTTCATCCTCATCAGAGCTGAACCCAGCAGTAGGTAACCTAGGTAGTTGCCTAGGGCCCACTGGCTAGGAGGGGCCCACAGTGCCTGGCAGGAAGCCTGCTGGCCAGGGGACTGGCACATCATTTACTTTTTTAATTAAAAAATATACATGTTCGTTACGGGCATCCTTCTTTAAGAAGACCTTCTGTTGCTTTCTTCTTCCTTTCCCCATTCTGTGTGCAGAATTTAAACCCAAGAAAATGTTCCTGCTGCGTGGACTGTGTGTGTGTGTGTGTGTGTGTGTGTGTGTGTGTGTGTGTGTGTGTGTGTGTTTGTGTGTGTGTGTGTGTGTGTGTGTGTGTGTGTGTGTGTGTGTGTGTGTGTGTGTGTGTGTGTGTGTGTGTGTCTGTGTGTGTGTGTGTGTGTGTGTGTGTGTGTGTATGTGTGTGTGTGTGTGTGTGTGTCTGTCTGTCTGTTTGTAAAATGCCCTAGTTAGGGTTGGCAACTTTATTGGAAGCTTGACTGACTTCCTAAAATTCACCACCAATCACAGCAAAGAAAAGGTTGAGCTGCTAGATTTAACAGTCAAAAAAATACTGTTGATGATGCTGTCTCTAAAAACCTGTTTCAAAATCTGTCCAGTGTTAACCTCCTATTGCATGCCTTCTGCATGCATCCAGAAATTACAAAATTAAATTTTATTGCAAGGGGCAATGAAAATTACAGGAGGTAAGCACCTGAATCCTCTATACCAACTACCAAATTACTAAAAAAGGTATAAGTCTCAGTGCATTTTCAAGGAATTGTGAGTTTCAGAGCATTTTAAAGGAATTGTGAGCTTCAGTGCATTTTCAAGGAATTGTGAGCTTCAAGGGAAGAGAAGTTTTCTACTGCTCATAATAAGTAAACAGCTCGCATACTTGTTTTTGATACAGAAGGCTTTGGATTCTATTCCCACACCATGTTGACTGACTGCTGATACTGTGTTGTACTTTAATGGTGGTTATGGGGTGCTCAGTCCTGAGTATGTCCTCCTTTAGATGAGATGCCTAGCAAATATGAACCTGCTATCAGTTTGCCTTCCTTTCCCATCTTGCAATATTACCAGCTTATCAATTTTTTATGTAACATAAGAAATTTATTTTTTAAGTGCAGCAAGCACTGAATTTGTAGATGAAACACTGAAATATAAATAAAGTTGTTTGCTAATAGCAACCTCTTCATTAGTTACAGATCTCTTTAATGTGGAATTATTCAGATGACTTTTACTTCCGCAGAGACACCAAAGTTAGAAAGAAACAATTCAGGTTCATGTAGTGTATACCTTGAGAACAGAACTATCTGATCACAAATTCTTCAGAAGATATCTCCAAAAACAGGAACAACTGAAAGCTGATAAAATATTCATTTATTAAACATCAAAATACAGGTTGAGTGCTTTCATCCCTAGTACAGCATGGGACTTCATCAGAACAATACAGTCACATCTGAGTCAATTGAACTATCCTTTTCAACCAGCTACATGTTAAGCTTTATCCAATAGCAAAACTGAAGCCATTGATTGAATTAAAATACAGTGATTAAAATGAAGATGGTGTTGTGATGACAATAGTATATCAAACCATTTTTCAAAACATACAAAATATACAATGCATAATAAAAATTGTGTTTGTTTAGAAGAGTCTTTAAATGGTACTGGCCCTCACTTTTAATATTGGAGCTATACAGACCTAGTCTTTAAGTCCCAGACCATGTGCTGCACCTACCTTCCATTGCCAGATCACCTCCCTATGCTCAAACTTCCAAGAGTACAAACCTGAATTTAGAATTTTCACAAACTAAAGTATGTTTGTACAGGGCATTATTTTGGTTACTTTTGAAGATTGTATATATATGTTTGTATATTCCTTTCCTAAATTCCCTTTCTATTTTCCCTATGTAGAATCTGGAACACAATTTACATATAACTATATAAACAACTCCCTTGGTGGCACAGTTACCAGATGTCAAGTGTACCTTATGTGGAAAATAGGTAAAGGTAAAAACAGATTGTTCCAGGACAAAGGGGCACTGCTTATCCATCCCACATCTACAAGTACCTCTGTTATTACTGTTTTTAACAGTTAAAAGATGTTCAAGTAGCTATTTATGGTTCGTGGTGGTTTTTAAACAAAATTAGGTTTCCCACCTAATGTTTTAAAAATGTCATTGTTGATTTTCAAAATGTTCCAGTTAATAAGTATTATTTCCTTAATTTTATTTGAACAATTATTGAAAGACAACACAAAACAATTTGTATAATTAACTCTATTGTGTGTATCCAAAGAATTAACCAATGGTTGTTTGGCACCCAAAATAGATTTGTACCTGGTGTCCCAACCTTTGATCACAGAGGTGTAAATGTTAATGACTGTGGGTAGTTTCTATCCACTAAATATCAACCATCTTATCGACTTCTACCTGGAAACTATTGCAATCGCAGCACATCATGGCTGCCCTAACTAGTTGACCCTTGAAAATATTTTTCTTACAAAAATGTGGGTGTCAGCTGTGGAAGTCCAAATAGCTATTTGAAAAATTTGGTTTCCTATATATTTTAAAAAAACAGCCTTTTGCCAAATTCTTAGAAATGGTGACGTCTAAAAAATCCACATTACAGTGGATATAAAAGTTTACACACCCTTGTTAAAATGCCAGGTTTTTGTGATATAAATAATGAGACCACAAAAAATAATTTCAAAACTTTTCCCACCTTTAATGTGACCTATAACCTGTACAATTCAATTGAAAAACAAACAAATGTGTTAAGGGAAAATGTAAAAAATAAAAAAATGTACAATAAGCTGGTTGCATAAGTGTGCACACCTTAAACTAATACTTTGTTGAAGCACCTTTTGATTCTGGTGCTCTATTGAGGTGTGTCACATTGGCTTGGAATGATCGGATGTTATATAGGATTCCTGGGCAGTTTTTAATAGGAAGGTATATGGCAGGGCATTGCAAGATTTTGTTAAATTGTGTTTAGGCTTGGGAACAAGGTAAGGCAGTTCATTTGGACAAGGTGGACTTAGCTCCAATTAGTATAGTTGCAAAAGTGACAGGGTTATGTGACTTTACTAAATCTTGGATGGTGGTTCATATGTTTGAAGTGTTGGGATAGGTTGATAGGGTGAAGACTGCCAGAGTGTTGCTATTGACAGAAGAAGTTTTGTTGCAATGGTTTGGTGTTGGTAAATGGAAGTTCACTGGGTTACAATCTGGAGGGTATTTGCTTTATGGATGTATTGAAGTAATTATGAGGGCAGTTTGTGGGTTGCAATTTGGGGGTATTTGCTTTATGGATGTATTGAAGTCATTAGGCAGGATGGCATGCAATTGAGCTTGTTTTCTTTCAGATGGCATTGGGCTTTTTAGTGTTCTGGCAGTACATTTGGCAGATAAGGACCTGAAAATAATTGCAAAGCTACCATTGGTAGTTAGGACAAGTGAGGCTCTGTTTGATTTACAGAGGTTATATAAGGGGTTTTACTTTGGCATTGGAGAGGGATCATCAGTTTAATTTAGCAGCTTAGGTAATTGGCTGCTTTGGGTATTTATATAATATGGCTTGGGGTTCTTGATGATAGGGATCCAGTTTGGTTCAAAGAGGATGGAATACACCAAATGATGGTTTGCTTAATGCTTTTTTAATGTACTGTTAGATTTGTCTTAGGTGGGTTTGTTGGAAGTTTTGGAATGAAGGAGGGGGAACAGACTTGTCAGGCTGGATGGCAGAGAAGAGGAGCAGGCTAATCCCTCTTCTGTTCCCCCTCTGGTGTTGGATGTTCATTTCAATGAGTTGTGAAATGAAAGTGAGTGATTGGATGCTGCTTTATAAGTAAAAGTAAGTAAGTGGAGGTAAGGACCCTGCTTATTTGGTTAGGGTGCGTGAGGTCATGCTGCCCTAGTAAAAGGGGTTGGATGTTTAATTCAATAACTGGGAATGAATGTGAGCATGGGACACTTTTTGACAAGTAAACATAAGTGAGTGGAGGTAAGGACACTGCTTATTTGGTTAGGGTAAGCGAGGACATGCTGCCCTAGTTAACAGTTATATGGATGTCTATGCTGTGTTTAACAATTTAAAATATTGGTCAACAAAGTTATGTTTATGGAAGTTTAATAAAGGTCATCAAATGTCATTTGGTGTGCTGCATTTATTGAAGGGGACTGGGACCAATGGGGTTTGGTAACAAACCAATTTGTTCAGGGATATTTTCAGATGTGGGTTAGGTAAGAATAATAATGGGAATTAAGAGGATAGTGGAAGAAAGTTTGTTGGGATGGGGATTAAAGGGTTAAATGAAAAAGTAGAAGTACTGGGAGGATATGAAGTAAGTGTAAGGAAGGGCTTCATTTTTTTGTGAGTGTAACTGGGTAAGGAATCACATTTTTGCATGAACTTGTTACCCACCCTCCCTCCTTATTTTAGAATATTGGGGATTGGTTATTTTATAAGTTTGAATAGGCAGAGATGAGGGGCAGGCTTGTCCCTCTTTTGTTCCCCCTCTGGTGCTGGATGTTCATTTAAATGAGTTAGGAAATGAAAGTGAGCAATTGGATGCTGCTTGATAAGTAAAAGTAAGTGAGTGGAGGTGATGTTGCTGCTTATATGGTTAGGGGGAGCGAGGTCATGCTGCCCTAGTAAAAGGGGATGAATATTTAATTTAATAAGTGGAAGGAAAGTGAGCATGTGATGCTTCTTTATCAGTAAAAATAAGTGAGTGGAGGTAAGTGTAGATCAGAGTGTGTGATATACCTTTAAGAAGCTTTCCAGTGAGTAAGCACATGCATATAAGTACTGAGCACATGCAAGCAAGAGTGCCATTTTGTAATGAGCAGCCAGAGTGTGAGCATGCAACTATGCAGTCAGTCAGTTACTTAGATAGTCTATTTAAGTTTAATGTTCCTGCCATTCATCCTGATGTATCTGTATACAATAAACTACTTAAACAAACACCGAAGCCTCAATGTCTTCTTAATGCACATAAGAAGAGTGACATGGTGTCAGAATGGGATCCAGGGTTACAGCCATGAGGTAACCGGTTAAAGTTGGAGGAATATTCAAGAGTGGATCATCTGTACTGCTCAAATGACTTACAAAACAGGTCAGAAATTAATTCTAGGTACTAAAACTTGCTTAAATGATTTATTTTGCTGCAAATATAAAACAAAGCACTCAGAATGCTCAAAACAAATTCCCCATTAAACAAAATGTCTGAAACTGTGGCATATTGATTAAAATATTCAAAATAATTATGAAAATGAAAATGTTTGAAACAATATCTGAATCACATAAAATATACAAAAAAGGAAAACAACTGTATTTCTTTCACTATGTGCTACTTTTTTGTATTAACTAAAGCTATTCAAAATATTTGAAGTGTGCAAAGTGTTTGCAAGTGTGTGCGGTATTATAGTGCAGTTATTTCACCAAGTGAAGTTATTTCAAAGAATATTTTGCAAAGTACAGTTATTTCAAAGCATATTTCACAGAATACAGTATTTCAAAGAGTTTATTGTTTATTTTAATATTATTACAAGTGCCTGATATATGTGAATGTTCATACATAATTACAAGGGACAATTTTGCATTGTTTTACTATAATCTGTGGGCATGGCAGAAGGATTTCACAGACTCACACCTCTTGTGTTTGATAATAATATTGCAGAAAATTGGAGAGTGCTTGAGCAGGAATATGATATTTTCATACAAGCTGCTTTTTCTGACAAAGATGCACATACAAAGGCATTTATTATACTTAATTTAGTGGGTTCAGAGGCCATTGAAGGAGAGTATTCATTTGTGTTTGCACCTGCTGTGTTTGCAGGGGAGGGGGAAGACCACCATATAGTGGTACTGGCTGAAACAAGGAAAGACCCAGAGTGCTTAAATGTAAATTTAGAGAAATATGTAACTCCCAAGCAAATATTACAGTGGAAAGACACTTATTTTACACAAGGGATCAAATGTCTGGTGAAACTTTTGCAGCATATATAACTGACTTGAGAAACAAGGCTAAAATGTGCAGATTTGGTGATTTGAAAAATGAGTTGATAAAAGAGAGGCTTGTGTGTGGTATTAATAATGATACAGTGAGAAAGATTTTGCTTTGAGAGACAGTGATTTAACTTTAAATAAGGCCATTGAGAATTGTCGGATATGGGAAAGCACACAGGTATACCTGCAAGTGAGAGTAGCTGTGGAGGGCACAGTGGCAAAGCTCATGTTGATACTGTGCAGTACATGGTTAAAAAAAAACAGGCCTAAGCACATGGCAGCTACTGCAGGGCCAGTAACAGTCCTTGGGAAACCCCAAAGTCTTTCCAGCAAATTCCAGAGCATGTTCAGTGAAGCATAAGGGTGAATCAGCAAAGTCAAAAACATGTGCCTCCACCCAGCTTCATAGTCAACTGTCATAATTGTGGTGGAAATTATGAACCCAAAAGAGAAAAGTGCTTAACTTTTGGTCAGCATTATCATTCTTGCAATAAGCAGAATAATTTCAAAAGATTTTGTAAATCAGGTAAAGAGCATTCTTTTAAAAGATGGAATTCCAAAAGGCAAGTTGATCAATTAGAAAGCTGTAGTCATAACTTTTATATTGATGGTGTGTCTGTGCTTGGTAAAACAGTCAATGCAGTAGATTTGTGGACAAAGAATGGAGTATTTTGTACAATTTGGATTAATGGGAGTCCTGTAGAGCTCAAAGTAGATACTGGCTTGTTGCTTATGGTGATGAAGATATTCAAACCGAAGGCTCAGTAGTGCTTTCATGTTACTCTGCTGGGAACAGCTATGACTTGCAATTTTTCATAGTTAAGAGACACATGCTGCCATTATTAGGCCTCAGAGACAGCTTGAAAATATGACTGCCTTCACTTAATAAAGAAGTTCACCATTTAAGACTGCATGACAACAGCTCAAATTTCACTGAAACTATTTTTTCTGAGTATGCTGATATTTTTGCAGACAGACTAGGCAAACTATCACTTGTGTACAACATAATGTTTGACCCAGAGGTCAGCCCAGTTATCAGACGAGCATGGAAAGTTCCAGTAGTTATGCAGGCTAGAGTCAAAACCGAGCTAGACAAAATGGTGCAGCTAGGAGTAATTTGTCCAGTAGAAGAACCTACTGAATGGTTATCCGCCATGGTAGTAGCTCATAAGAAAAGCTCAAATGATATCAGAAGTTGTATTGGTCCAGGAGATTTGAACAAAGTATTAAAAAGGCCTCAACATCCAATGTGGACAGTTGAGGTTACTGCCCTCATTCCAAACACCACTGTTTTTTCTGTCTTAGATGCAAATTTTACTTGACTGAAAATCTTCATTATTAACCACATTCTATACGCCATTTGGAAGATACAGATTTCTGAGAATGCCATTTGGGATAAATTCTGACAATAAAGTCTTTCATCATGTGATGGAGCAAATTTTTGGGGGTTTTCTGTGGGCTATTATAGTAGATGATATTCTAGTAGGAGGCAATGGTGAAGCCGAACATGACAGGAACCTCAAGAAAACTCTGGAATGTGTACTTGAAGTGAATCTTAAGCCGAATCCTCAGAAGTACAATTCAGGCTATGAGAAGTTACTTATGTTGGTCACTTGCTTACCAGTTCAAGCTTATGACCAGATCCTTCCAAGCAAATAGCAATTCTTGAGATGCCAGCTCAGACAATGTCCAAGCCTGCCAATGTTTTCTTGTCATGGTCAACTATCTAGGCAAATTCTTCCCAGATCTAAGCCAACTTTCAGTGCAATTATGAGAGCTGACACACAAATATGTCATTTGGTCATGGTCAGAAGAGCACCAAAGAGTATTTGATGTCCTGAAGCAAACAATTGCTAACCCACCAACTCTCAGCTACTATGATGTTCACAAACCAGTTACTCTTTCCTGTGATGCTTCTAAATTTGGTCTAGGTGCAGTCATTCTTCAAGAGGGTAGACCAATAGCCTATGCTTTGAGAACTCTTATCCAGACTGAGATGCAATATGGCCAGATTGAGAAAGAGCTTTTGGCAATTGTGTTTGCATGTTCAAAGTTCCATGATTATATTTATGGTCGACCTATCCAGATCTAAACTGATCACCAACCTTTAGTCACTATTTTGAGAAAGCCTATGCACATAGCTCCAGCTAGATTGCAATGTATGATGCTCAGATTACAGAAGTACAATTTCAATCTTGTTTGCAGAAAAGGAAAACTTCTTTATCTTGCTGATACCTTATCCAGATCACCCAGGAAAAATGACAGAACAGCATAACAGTGAGCAACTTGATTTGAGGTCAATGAGGTCCTGGAAGTGAGAAATTTTTCTTCCACATGCCTCGATGAGCTCAGAACTCACAAAGCTTCAGATACAATTCATCAGAAGCTAAACCTCTTTATCAGTCAAGGATGGCCTTCAAAGTAATCTTCTTTACAAGTAGAAGTGCAACCATATTTTCCATACAGAGATGAGATTTTGTCAGACAATGGTATCATCATGAAAGGTCCTAACGTGATTGTTCCAAAGTCCTTGCAACAAGAGTATATTAAGATCTTGCATTGAGGCTACCAAGGAACTGATTCTACCAAAAGAAGGGTGAATGATCTGGTATTTTGGCTTTCTATGTCAACAGATATCGAGAAAGTACTTTCATTTTGTTCAGCATGTAATAGTACAAAGCCACATCAACAAAAAGAACCACTTCACTTAAGCCAGACTCCTGAACTACCTTGGTCAACAGTAGCCACAGATACCTACGAGTGGAATGGTAAACATTATTTGGTGTTAGTAGACTCTTATTCAAAATAGTTCTAGATTGACCTACTTCCCTACCTAGCTTCCAGTACTGTCATTACTAAGTTGAAGCAACATTTTTCTGTCTATGGTAGTCCTCACAGAGTTATTTCTGACAATGGTGCACAGTTTACAAGTCAGCAGTTCAAGACATTTGCAGAAGAGTGGGACTTTGTTCATATTACGAGTAGTCCTGAATACCCTCAGTCAAACGGCTTGGCTGAATGTGCAGTTCAAAGTGCAAAACAGCTGTTAGAGAAATCCAGACGTGACAATACCAATGTTTTTCTCAACTTGTTAAATCTCAGTAACATTCCTCGTGATAATCATCTTGGTTTACCTGCCCAGAGACTTCTGTCGAGACAAACCAGAACCACATTACCAATCAGCAAAAATATAGTGGTTCCACGTACTAAGAACAACAAAGAAGTAAAAGCCAAAGTGTTGTAAAAGCATTTGTCCCAGAAGTCTTACTTTAATAAAACCTGGAAACCACTCAATTTTTTACAAAAAGGGGAGATAGTGAGGATGCAGATATCAAAAGGTTTTGATCGCATCATATTTGTGAAAAATTTGTGTCAAGAGCCATACATTGTGGAATCACAAGGAATGGAATTCAGATGAAATTGGAAGCATTTGTTACCAGTGTCTGAACCAGTGTTGCAGCATCTTGCCTGTGACAGAGACTCTAGTTCCCAGAGTGGATTGTCCAATGTTCCTTTTCCGGAGAACATTCCATCAGCTATCCCCGTTCCTGAGAAAATCCCTGAGACTTCTCAAGCAGAACATTCCTCAGTGACTGTCCCTGTTGCTAAACCCAGTCCTAACTATTATGTCACGAGATCAGGTTGCATCTCGAAACCTACTTCCTGATACACGGCAACCTGGACAACATTGTTGTTTTTCTTTATTAGTGTCTGTATAATTGCATGGCAATTAAAATGTCATTGTTTATATGAGATAGCTCAATAAAGAGGGAGACTGTAGATCAGAGTGTATGATATACCTTTAACCAGCTTTCCAGTGAGTAAGCACATGCATATAAGTACTGAGCATGTGCAAGCAAGAGTGCAGCTAATGCCAAGTCCTTTGTGCTTGATACTCCAGATCTTTTATATAAAATCAAGAGCATCAGAACAGGTCTGGACACCTGAATGGTTACCATTGTAGAGGCACTTTATATGGTGCTACCCCACTCGTATTGCATAATGACTGTGCTAAAGGTATTCACAAGGGAAACAGGGGCACTCCTGGGGGAAATCAAGCTAACAGCAATACTACTACAGTTACTTATAGACAACAACTACTATAAATTTAACAAGGAGTACTACAAACAAGCTACAGGGATAGCCATGGGAGCAGCAATGGCCCCCAGCCTAGCAAATTTAGCACCAGACAAATGGAATGAAGAAATCATGTGTAGGTCTGAGTTCCAGCAATATAGTGCCTGCCATTACCAATTTATTGCTGATATATTTATCATTTAGAAAGGAGATGAGGTGAAACTTAAGTTAGTTTACAACTTTATTGGAAGCTCGACTAACTTCCTAAAATTTTCCACCAACCACAGCAAAGAAAATGTTGATTTTCTTGATTCAACATTCAACATTCAAGAAAAATACTTTTGATGGTTCTCTCTCTCACAACCTGCTTCAAAAATTGACCAGCATTAACCTCCTATTCATGATGCATCCAAAAATTACAAAATGAAATAGGATAAATCCCAGGAAATAAGAATAGTAAGGGTTTCCAAAGAGTCGAAAGAGTTCCCAAAGAATCTTAAAGATAGAAAGTGATTTTCTTGCAAGGGCCTATGAGAGTAAGCTTCTTTACAACATACTGGATCCCATAAAGGACCTCAAAACAACAGGGGACCCTTCCAACCTCAAACCAATCAGTAGGATGATCAATGGGTTTAGAAATCCATATATCAACCCAAAACCGAAGCAAGAAAGCAAAATACGGTTATTGCATCTGCACTTAACCACAAAGAGATTCAAAATATTGTAAAAGATAATTGGGTTATAATAGACAGTAAGGAACCAATAACTAAATTGTTGGAACCTGATCCACAATTTTCAAAAGGGAGAGGGGTATCAGGGACTTTAAAATCCAAAGACCCTAAAACAAACCTGGAAGCAAAAGGCACCTATGGATGTGAATCTCTCAACTATGGCTAGCGATTCCAACCACTTCACCTGCTCCAACTTAGGACAAAGATACTAATGTAAGGACAAAAGTGACTGTAGTACTGAAATGGTTGTCTGTAGGGCTCAACACATGCTTTGAAACTGCCTATATGTTGGCAAAACAGTCAGCAGGCTCATGAAACGTTTAAGCCAGCACCTTTTAGGCACAAGACTGAAAGTGACAATTAATGCACTAACCAAGCATAGCATAGAACAAACAGGCTACAGTTCCTACAAGTTCCATATACTCATCAAGGTTTGCCCTACCTCCATGGATGCTGGGCCAGACTTACAGGCCGACTAAGCAGTTACCTAGGAAGCCATACTTGTAGGGGTGCTCATTCCATGCTTATTTACTTTTTTTTTTAGAGCAATGAAATATGTAAGTTTTTTTGTTCTAAAAAATAAATAAATAAATGAAGCAGTCAAGCTAAAAGTACAGTGGGCGTTCCAGGCATGCCTGTACCAATTCTGACAGTATGTTCTTATTTTCAACCTTGATTTATCCCCGACACAATTTTTCAAATTCATTCTGTTATAATACAATTTTAGCCAGCTGAAGGTTGGGTGGATTTTTTTTTTTTTGTCAACTAACTGTGTTGAGTAAAGTGCAAAGTGATTGTTGCTCTCAGGCCAGCTGATGATTGATTGGAAGTGAAGAGATAACCTGTTTGCCAAACAAATACCAAGCCTATGCACAATAAATCTTTTCATAATGCACACTGGGAAAAGGAATGTTCACACTATATCTGCTTGCAGTACTAAACTTGTAATTTCTTTCGGCTTTTCCCATTTAGGGGTCGCCACAGCGGAACTCTGGTCCGCTAATGATTGGCAGTGGATGTTTTTTTATGGTGCCGAGTTGCCAGCCCGATGCTCAACCTTCAAGGAAGGCACACCCATTCACACTCGTGCCTACATGCATATCTTTAATGTCACTCGACCTCTGGGAGGACATGCAGACTCCACACAGACATCACTCCAGCCGAGAATCGAATGGGAGAACCTCTTGCTGTGAGGCGGCAATGCTAACCGTTGCACCACAGCGGCTTGCAGTACTAAACTAATAACAAGTTTTACCTCAGGCACGTCTGGTAGACATTAAATGGGATAAATGATTTTTGCTGCAAATACTGAAGCAAAGTGACTGGATTGCAAGACGTAGGTCCCAGTTACTATTTCTCTATTTCACTGTCTTTTATTTCTTTGTATGTATGTATGTATGTATTTATTTAATTATTTTCAGAGACAGAACATTGCTATTAAGTGAAGCTTTTCTGTTATAGTTTTATTAAAAGCCAGTATCACAGTACAGCTAACTGGATGGTGTATGTTTGGTGGGATGGGTTGGGGGTGTAATCCAGTTTCTTGCTGTACTTCATGGTCTCACATACACTTTCATTTGCCTTAGGTACTCAAAAATATACATAAAGTTATGTGTGTTGCATGTCTGAACATTAGCATGCATTTGTATGCAGTAAAATTGTGAGTTCTCAAAGCCAAATAGGCTTGATGTTCAAGTTATGACTTGAACATTATGAGGTCATGAAATAGAGACCTTGCAACTTTCAACTGTAAGAACAAAACCATGCAAAGGATTTTTTTAAGAAACATGAATTTTTGATGCTTGGCTTTACTGATCGAATATCAGCAGTTTACCAGAAAGTCAAAAATTTTCGGAGGGACAGAGGTCAAAAATGTGAAATAAAATTAGGGACATTCAGCAGGATTCTGAATAGTTGAGGTAACAAAAATACCATGATGAGACTGAAGACAGCAGTAATACCTGTGAGATACGTGTTGCTATTATTTTTACAGTGATTCTAGCAGGGATCAGAGAGATATTTTTGTAGTGTTTCTGGCTTTGTGATTTGCATGGAGCAACCTGGAATACGTTTAATGTGAAGCAAGTTGGCACCTTGTTTGTGTGGAGGTGAAAGACTATTACATAGGCATCATACCTCATGGCTAGAACTACTAGGTGAGGATTAAGACTGACTGAATGAAAGTAACTGATTCCCTTGTCATTTGCTTAGTTTGACAGTCATATTCTGGCTTTGCAGGACTGGTGCACATTTTTGAAAAGTAGGCTGGACTTCTTAACTGGACACCTGATATGCACAGACAAAGTAGATATAATTGCTGTGTCTGTCTGAAGGGGGAAAATTACTGGCTGTCTGCTGCTGTTTGCTTATTATTTTGGCTTTGCAGGACTAATGTGATTTATGCGAAGAAATGTACAACATTTTAATGTATGGCAACTGCTGGGAACAAAGATGAAAAACATTACACATCTGTCCTCTTTTTATCACAATCAGACATCTGAATTGTACATAGACATGGCAATTAACTGCTTGCTGAGGGCTGCCTGGATGAAAGTAACTGACTGTCTAGTCACTTGCTCAGTTTTGCAGTCATTTCTATCAAAAAATAAAGTAAAATATAAAAATAAAAGATAAAATGCGTCACAGAATACCTAGACCTTCAGATCTTCTTGGAGGCTGGTGTACCCCATATATGAAGGCTGTATAGGTGGATTTTGAGAAGACGTAGCAGTCACCTCTGCCTAGTACCCAACCTAGTCTAAAATCAGTCCTGTTCCTATATTACACAGATGGTCGCTGTACTTTGTGTGTGTAGTGGGGTGGGCGACAGCTAGAACAATATCATTATTTCTTTAAAATTCCTCCCAAAACTCAGAGGTCATGATATCTTTTGTTGGGCTGGGGATTGCAGAAGTGCTGTACTGTCTACAAGTACCTGTTTGGAAACATTACTGTAATTATTATTTTTTCCTTTTCCTCACAAACATTTGTTGCATATACAGCTGACTGTCTTAGGGGTAGAGTAAAGCATATGTCTGACAGCAAATATGGTATGTCCAATTAGGGTGTTTTTTTCAGTTTTGTCACAGTCTGGCATCAGAAGGGTACACAGAAGGTGGCTCTCTTTTGGGAGTTGGGGTGAGGAGGAATGCTGTATATTTGTATGACAGCAGCAGCATCAGCTTAAATATATGACTGTGGGTATTTGTGCCTTAATTTTCATCCCAATTTAATACCAGAGGGGGATACACAGAGAGTGACTACCTATTTTGAAGGGTGGGGAGACTAGTATTTTTCTCATATATGGCTTATGCAAACATTTGTCTTCTCATTTTATTGGGAACTTGTGTTTAGTCAGCTTTGAACATTAAAACTTCACTGGAATTCAAAGTAAGATTGAATTTCTTTTCCGTGCAGATGATTTTTGTTCAGGCCATCATTGGATCAAAAGGTTAGAAAACTACTCCAAAATGCACCTCAGAGTATCTATAATACCATGATTTCTGTGTGCCTAGAAGCCCCTAGACCCCAGCTTAATTAAGTTTTATAGTATAGTCTTGGTCAGTTAGGCTGTGTTGAAAGGATGCAGGAAAAACAAAGCTGAAGAGTAAGACTGAATTTCTTTCCTTAATCATGGTTTTCATTCAGGCCATCAGTGGATGAAAAAGCTCTTTAAAAATATAAAATGCATCTTAGAGCATTGAGAACCTTCATGGTTTCAGGGGACTTAGTGGTCCCCCAGACCCCTGGCTTATTACAGTTATTTCTACTGCAGGTATTACAGTGTAGTCTTAGTCAGTAAGGATGTGCTGAAAGGATGCAGGGAAAAAAAATACAAAGTTGAAAAGTAAGGCTTAATTTCTTTCTTTGAAAATGTTTTTGATCAGGTGATCATTGAATGAAAAAGTTTACAAAACTATAAAATGCACCTCAGAGCATCTATAATTTCCATGGCTTCTGGGGACTTTGTAGCACCCAGATCCCCAGCTTAACACAATTGTTTCCAATACGGTTACCAGAATGCCATCTGGCCTATATAAAACATGTTAAATAAATTAATAACTGTAGCAAAAAACTAAGGAGTATGACAAACTGTGAAAGAATGAAGAAAAAAGTAATGTGCATGATGTGAGTAGGTGAGGATAGGGTGGGCAGTGGGAGATGGGGAGACCATGGGGCCTTTTCACCTAGGGTGCCAGTTTACATAAGGCCGGTCCTGCCTGGATTGGAACAAAAATGCAGTATGGGAGAAAAAAGTGTTGCAGTGGTAGATTTGTCTGAATGCATGCAATAAACCCAGATTTGGCATTAGCTATTACATAAAAGATGTGCTAGAACTGAGAAAGCTTAACCACAGCCTGTACTATTAGCTGTGATTCCGGATCTTCAATGCCAATCAATGTTACAGTAATGCAGTGTTACACTACCCACCAACTGTAATTCCAAGTTCCACCTTCAATCATTTCTTGCCAATTAGCAGGGGCTGCATGGTTCCTTTCCACCCATACCTCCTCCCATTGGGGCCACCAAGAGGATACATTCCCTTTTCACCAACAGATGACCAAGGATAATGAACTTCTATCAAGTGATCAATAGAAGAAGTAAACCCTGTATCCCATGGTGTTTTTATCTAAGGCAAGGGTTTTCTCCATTTCTACCAGATGACTTTAACATTTTAGTTGTGGACTGGACTAATGCGGCAACTAGGGCAACTCTTTGGAATGCCAAAGTTCAAGTGGGTTCATATATGTGTGTGTGTGTGTGTGTGTGTGTGTGTGTGTGTGTGTGTGTGTGTGTGTGTGTGTGTGTGTGTGTGTGTGTGTGTGTGTGTGTATTTTTTGTCTTACTTGTTCACTTTTATGTATCCCATGTTCCAGTTTTCAGTGCTTTCCATTGGAAGATCATAGCTCATGCTTTGTAACCATTTTGCTTCTTTGCTTCTCTATTTAGAGTTTTTTTTTCTGGATTGTTTCCACTGTAATCTTTTTTTTCCAAAGATTCTAAAATCATTGTATTTTGATGACAGATTTAATATACTAGGACAAGTGCATTTATCTGTTGACCAATATAAATTGTCAGGCTGGGGTACTGAGTAAGAGCTCTCATCATCTATGTTAAATTTTATCCAGCTGTGGTCCACATTTGGCTCAAATAATCTGCTCACTCCAATGAAATTGCTGTCACAGCCATTGACAAGAACCAACAGTGATTGTCTTCCTTTATTCCTAGGAAGGGAGCAGCACTGGTTTGCAAAACCATTATCTCATCATGATTGTTAGAACTATCTCAGCCTAAATACAGCTGAACACAACTATCATGTACATCCTTAATAGAATTTGATCTCCACACAACTTGAAATTGTTAACTACAACAAAGATGTTATGGAAGGTCTGACACAGGTTAATTAATTTCTTTAAGCCCCGTAAATGCAAGCTCTGCTATTGTTACAGTTGAATTATCAGCCAGTGTTTTTTGAGTTTTGGTACTTTTGTATTTTTAGTCACTGGAAACCCCATAAAAGTAGGCTCTGTCCAACTTTTGATGGAAGATTAGTTAATAGTCGGCAACACAATTAGTCTGGAAGAGTGTGCTGTAATGAAACAAAAAGAGGCTTAAGCACAGCATGGCAGTCACAGGATCTGAATCCATCCACATGGCTCTAGCCACATAAAAGAAAGGCACCCCAGTAGCCAGAAGGGGTAAATAAGATATAACATAATAATAAAAATAAAATAAAAAAAATTTAAAATATTTGAAGAAACAATCATGTATGTATAATAGTTTCTGTACGCAAAACAATCTCAAACATACAGCAGTTGCAAAAACATAATCCTTTTTAGTACTGGAATTTTTAAAAAGTACTAAGTATGATACACACAATAAAACTGTTATTGCTTGTGGTTTAAGATAGAAAAAAAACAGAGTTATTTTTGTATTTACTTGAAAAGCAAGTAAAAAGTTAAACTTTGACCAATGTAAAACAAAAGAAATGAGAACACAGTTGTTATGAGGAAAGATCCACTAAATTGGAAGGATTCTGAAATCTATATGCAAATTAGTATCAAGGAAGCACAGCCAATCTGGAAGCTTCAGTTGTGGCCAATTAAAAAGCTAACATGAGAACCAATCACAACTGTTCCGCCCAACCACTTTTGTTGAAATTGGGATAATAGAGCAATGCCTTAGCCAGTATTACTATACATTTTTCCTTGATTTGACAAAGTCTATAAGACAAAAGCACTTATCTGAATAAAGTTTCTTTATATGAATACAAAAGAAAATAAAAATAAAAACACCACATCAGTGGTGCGACCACAATCAATGAACTGGAAAAAACAGTGATGGAAGGAAGAAAGATGAAGAAGAATTTTATGGAAAATTCTGATGGTGGATAGTATAGCTGATGTTAATGTCCTGTATCAGAATCAGAATCTCATCCATTGGCCAAGTATGCATGCATGCAAGGAATTTGACTCCAGTTTCAGTGACTGTCCAAGTATGAATTACATAAATGACATACATACAACTATTAAGAGCAAGACAAACAACATGCATGCAACTATTAATAACAAGAATAAAAAGTAAGTATACATATGCATATGCATACAAGGTGCAAAGTGCAACTCAATGCAAGAAATACTGAAATAAACTCTGAAAGAAGCAAGTATTAACAATATAAACAATACTACAGAATTCAGAAACTTTTTGAGGACTCTGGAAATGCTTGGTCAACCAGCTTCACAGTAACAGGAAGGTGAGATAAAAAGTTAGCCCTGGACAACAATTAGAACTTCAATAAATAGAAAACATGTCTTGATAACAGAAAAAAAATCTGCAGGCAATGTAATATTTGCTGAACATTGAGAATTAATATATTGGTTAACATCTAAATTAGTGATTCCAGGAAAGTTCTCTGCTGGAAGGCCATGCTTTCTACTACTGGCACTCTCCCATCCCTAAACTGGTATGAATTTGTTCTGGGTACAGCACTGTTTACCAGGTGTTTGGCCTATTACTGGCAAGGATGGCTAGTGCTTTTGGCATTTTGCTATTGAAAGCCTGTTGACCAATGTAGTGCAGCAAATAATATGTCTGAAAGTTTTACAATATGTGTGGGTCACATTTTGTCAGGGTTTCTGAAAGAGCACACATGACTTAGTTGTAAATGTGGGATTATTATGTCTATCAAGTGGACAATAGGCACGGAGTGCTTTCTGTTTTGCAAAAGCTGTGAAAGGAATGTCCAGAACAAAGTAACATTGCTAAGGCAGATGAAAGTTTTTGTTTCTATCTAGTGCTGCCAAAGCATTAATATATTATCGCACTGTCCTGAATGCAGGAATGGAACCATAGATAACCAAACTCTGCATGAAAAGATGAAGGTGTTTGTAAGGCTAAAAAGGGGGTGGACACAAAGTGTTTAAAATCATCGTCATCATGGATATGATAAATGAGGACATATGTAACCTGCATACACTAGACCCATCACAGTTCAGCTTTGTTAAAGGAAGATCATGCTTATTAAATCTGGTGGACTTTTTTGAGAGGGTCAACAAAACATGGGATGAAGGTAAGACTGTGCACACAGCTTACCTTGACCTAGCCAGGGCTTTTGATACAATACCCCAGTCAGGTATTATAGATAAGCTCATTAATTTAGGTATAAACCCTTTTATCACCCACTGGATAGCTAACTGGCTCACTGATAGGACCCAGGAGGTCGAAATAGGTGAGGCCACCTCCACCAAGACGCCAGTCACTAGCAGAGTCCGCCAGGGCTCAATACTGGGCCTGCTCCTTTTTGGCATCTATTTCTCTAAAATGGAAGCAAATGCTGAAGGTTTATAGCTGCCTACGTTTGCAGATGATTGCAAGCTGGAGGTTATCACTGACTCCTCTGCAGATACTAGCATACTTCAAGAAGGTCTATCTCTGACTAACAAATGGTGCCAAAGCCATGGTCATAAACTCAAGGGTAAGAAATGCATAATTGTACCCTTTGAGAAGTCAATCATCCTGGCTAATTACGATGTTGATAATATGCCCGTAAGAATCGACCCAGTGGTCAGGGATCTGGTTACTCACATAGACAATAGCCTTATCTTTGACCACCATGTAGCCACAGTGGTGAGAAAATCCTTTTGTGTTGCACAAGTTATAAGTAAGGGCATAGCATCTATGTCCAGAGAGGTCATTATCTCGCTATACTCTGCCCTTATCACACCAATCATAGAGTAAAATGCTCCCTTTAGTATGTACCTGACCAGACATATGCAGCAACTAGAGCAACCTCAGAGGTTCTTTACAAAAATAATACAAGGCATAACAAACCTGCCTTATGCAGAGGGCCTTAAAGCCCTTTCCCTCTTCTCAGTCTCCCATAGACTGCTGAGGAGTGATCTATGCCTGGCTTGCAAGACATCTGCAAACCCCATACTTATGAATCTCCTACATATTTGTAAATCAAAGAGTACAATAAATACAAGATCTGTGGACCTGAATTTTGTCTGTGACTTAAACAAAACATGCTGGAGAGACAGATATGTTTCCCAGAGACTGCCCCTCCTATGCAACAGGCTTCCCAACCATGTGAAACTGAGTTTGCCTATTACCCAGTTTAAGTGCAACCTATACCAGTGACTGGAGAATAGGAAATTTAGACTGGGCCTGGCACCCATGCCCCTTATGGACAGAGGCAGCTTATAAATGCCTGGCCCTCAATGTCTTGTCTGGATACAGGACATTGTTATTCTTTCTGGAATACATGGTTAGGCTTAGAAAGCCCCCCTCCCCCCAGGTCATTAGCCCAGTAAAAGTTTATGTATCTATAAATCTATAAAATAAAGTAAATTATTTGGACAAAACCTACAGATGAACGTTTGTGCAACTGACACCAGAAGAATCCAGGTGCAAGTGTCATAAAACAAAAAAACTTGACTTGGAAACCTGTAGGATATATAATACATAGATGGGCCACAGCTAAATTACAAGTATAACTGAGAATCTTTAGGGTCCCTGATATGTATGCATCATTATTTTTAAGGATATGTTCTTGAACATTTTATGCTGAGGGAATGATTGTAATCATGCCATCAGTGGAAATGATTTCAACATGGCATTGGATGAAATACTTTAGTGCATAAGCTGAATGGACAAGAGTTGTATAGAGACATAGAGTTAGGCCATTTGTTGGATGTTGGTAATATGTGCAGCCACAATGATAATGAATGTGTTTCCACAAATGCAGAAAAAAAATAAACAACCAGATTAATATCTAATATCTACAAGAACAGTGCAGAGAATCCATGGTTAGAAGTCAAAAATGGTCTTATGCCATCTTTGCAACAGATAGTAAGAAAAAATGATCTCAGATGAAGGATTATTGCTACTAAGAAAAAAGTGTATAAATAATAGAATAATTGTGTGGAATACCTCAGAATTAATAAGAAAAGGGCAGTTTTGGCAGGACTTCCAAAAGGAAGACTTTCAGTTGCGCATTAAAATTCAAACAATAGATTAGATATTAATGACCAAGAAATGGAGTGGCAAATAAATTAAAGCCACTAAATAGAAAGCTTTCATAATTCAAATAAAAAAAAAAAATAAGGAAAGAAAAAGGGGAAATGTGCAGCAGGACTTTCAGTCAACCCAACTAGTTAAAGGAACGGTCCAATTCAAGCTGCCAACAAGCACACTAATTAACAAACAAAATGTGGGTGTAGGTGGCAAGGATGACCATCAAGTAGGCTAAAACACAGAAAGAAAATCTGTAAAATATTCATTTTAAAACTGACGAGGGTAGCCAAGAAATGAGCAGAAGGCTTAAAATTTCCAAAGCAATATACACATTGAGAAGCTATTCAGAACCATGTAACACTTTTGGAAGAGGAAAACAAGGTAACCACCTGCTGGAGTGAGACAGTGGCAAGATGGCTGAAGAAAAATGCAAAAATAAATAATACTGTTGCCACTTAAAAGAGTATTGGGACATAATGATCTAATGCACATATTATAGAAATGTCTTTTGAACATGCAATCAATCTCCAAGACATATGTGAAAAAGGCAGCGGGAGTAGAAAACTGACATCTTCCCTCAAAAATTCCATTTATTATTTTGTTGCAAAACCCAGACAGGGGCATCATGGTCCTTACACTTTTTGTCTCAGTTTAATGGTGATACTGGCCCTGAGACTGGATGCTTTCCAAATGTTATCAATCATACCCAAACCTAGTTTGTAAAAGGTTGGTGATCAGATGATTACTGCAGATGCCTGTTAGTTTTTAGTGAAAGCACCAAGGCTAGAAGGATTATCTCATGATAAAAGGGATTTCAAGGCAAGGTCATGGGTGCATATAAATGAAAGCTTGCAAATAAATGAAAGCTTGCAATTAATTCTGTCCACTTTTGTATTTAGGCAGTGAACTGAAACAGTAAAATCCTATAGTAAAGGAACTCATAGTCTGTGTTGTCCCAAAAAATTCTCTCTCCACAATGGCAGAAGGCAGCAGTGCCTCTTACAACTGTACAGGGAAACAGTATATCTGCAGTCTAGCAGAAGGTCGTATTGCTAGGTATAAGAGCACAAGGAAACAGTCCATGTGCCTGTGGCTCAAAGTAACAGTGTCTCTGTACCAGAGCATAAGGCAGCAATACATCTGCAGTGTAGCAACAGGTAATAGTACATCTGTATCATGATACAAGGAAGAAGTATATCTGCACTGTGCCACAAGGTAGCAGTGTCTCTGTACCAAAGCATAAGGCAGCAGTACATCTGCAGTGTAGAAACAGGTGTCAGAACCTCTGTACCATGACGCAAGGAAGCAGTACATCTGCACTGTGCCACAAGGTGGCAGTATCTCTGTAGCATGGCACAAAGAAGTAGTCAATGTGTACTATGGCACATAATAGCAATGCCTCTGTAGCATGGCTCAAACAAGCAATGAGTCTATTCTGTGCCACAAGGTAGAACTGCCTCAGTACTATGGCACAAGGAAGTAGTACATCTGCACTCTCCCACAAGGTAGCAATGCCTGTGGAATATAACAAAAAGAAACAATACAACTGCTCTGTGGCATAAGGTAACACTACCTCTGTTACATGGCACAAAGCAGCAGAACATCTGCACTGTGGCACAAGACAAGACCATGTCTGCACTTTTCCATAATACGGCAGTGGCAAAAGATAGCGGTGCTTCTGCAATGTGATACAAAGTACAAGTGGCTCTATACTTCATATAAACCAGTATCGTCTCTTCACTGTGGCACAATAAAGAACTACGTCTGAACTATGACAATGGTTAGCAGACCCTGCACATTGCATCACAAAACAACAGTCCTTTGTGTTGTGGCTGTGATGACCGTGTCCTGGGCCAGCAATCAAGGAGCCTCAGTCCTCACCACTAACACCAGGGAGGGCATCTCATATAAGAGGAAAGGATAACAAATACACACAGTAAAGTACAATTTCCCTTAAGTGCACACAGAGATCACAGTCAGTCTGGGGCTGGTTGCTCCCTTGCTCTCCAGGTCCCCAATAAGACTGCCCCACTGGCACAGCTATAGGGTCCAGATCTCAGCCTAGCTGGCAAGCTAACCTCCAGTACCCTCTCTGTCCTACCAGTGCTTCGTGTCCCTGCCCAGGTAAATGACACACCACACACACACTTTGAGATAAGTATTTATACAACTTCACAGACACTCCTGGGAAAGGCTGACACAGATTCTCCATCTGTGCCCCTTTACCCAGAATATATGGTAGTAATTTCTGCTACAACCAGCTATTACTTATCAGCTACCCAAAGGCCCTTAAAAGGATGTCCAATTATTACTTTGCAATATTATTATCCAATTGGTAATATTACTATTCAGTCTAAGGCTTATTAGAGTGGCTTATTACAATAAACTCTATAAATATGCAATGTACTCTAGAGCCTATATCTACACAAACCAACCACAGGTAAAGGATTTAAAAAATATTCAATAATAAATAATTAAAACACAAGACAATACTACTACACCACAGTGATATCTAAGAGCTCAGAGATCACACAGAAACTTAAAAAATGCAGTAAAAAAGTTCTGATATAACAGAAAAACACTTGTCTAACTTTCTTCTAAGTTCCTAGCTATTATTACAAGAAAATATACTTCTAAGACACTACTTACACAAGACAACAGGCATAGTGCTGATAAGTGGGATATCAAGATCAAAATGCTGACAGTCTCTCTCTGAACAGTAGTTTTTAAACTCACTAACAAACATCTTTGTTAGGCCCTCCCAAATTACATAATTTTGACACTTAGGTTTTCCCAGTATACACATTACATAATTTTGACACTTAGTCTGGAGTTCCCAGACCAACAAACTGCATTATTTATCAATCTAACACCTGCTCAGGAAACTACAACAATAAAAGACATTTCACATGTACACTCTAGCAATTATTCCTTAAGTTAAGACAATAGAAAGAATGTGTTCATCCACCCACTTCAGCACCACTATTTAGATAATTTTACTTCAAAGAACATTTGAAATGTTTGGCTTAGTTTTCCTTACAGCAGATGGCAATGTTGCTACAATCTTGAAGTTCACATTTTACAGTGTTTTCTTTCATTTAAGAAGACAAGCCTGTATTTTACATTTATATGTACAAATAATAGAATTATGTATCAAATTCTATTTGACTAGGCTGGCAGCCTTCGCCCATCTTTCCTCAATCTTCACAGTGGCATACATCATTGTCTATGTACTATGACACAAAAGAACAGTGCCTTAGAGCCTCTGCACTGTAGGACAAACCAGCAGTACCACAGTGTTGAGAAATAATGTGACAATACCCCTGCACTGTGGCAAAAGACAGCACTGCTTATGCATTGTGCTATAAGAATACAGTGTCCTTGTAGTGTGACCTAAGGTAGCAGTATCTTTGTATTGTGACCTAAGGTAGCAGTGTTTTTGTAGTGTGACCTAAGGTAGCAGTGTCTTTGTAGTGTGACCTAAGGTAACAGTGTCTTTGTAGTGTGACCTAAGGTAGCAGTGCCCTTGTAGTGTGACCTAAGGCAGCAGTGCTTATGTAGTGTGGCCTAAGGTAGCAGTTTTCTGCATTGTTGTACAGGACACTGTTTTCTCTGCATTGTGCCACAAGACAGCAATGTCTTTGCATTGTTACACAAAACAGCAGTATATCTTGTACTCGGACCCAGTTTCTTCCCTTTGTGCTTCTGCTTGAACCCTTGACTAAATTATTAAATATACAAGGTATGGCAACAATTTACCAAACCAAGGCATAGGTAAGATTTACAAAACTTTTTAGCACAAGTGTATTCTATTGCTGTAAGCAGTATTCAGTATTGCTTCTGAACTCCTAGTTAAGAAAAATAAGCCAGTAGTGTTCTTTCTCAGCTGGTGACATGGATCCATGCCTTCACCATTACAAATGCCAACAATTCACCTTAATATCTAGGACTGTGGCATACATGAGAATGCAAGGATAGCAACACTGCCTTTACCTCCTCTCACCCAGTCTTTATCAGTGGGCCAGATGCTTGGTGTTTAACTAAGAGGACAGACTGAGTTGCAAGAGGTCTGCTCTCTATCTTCTGGGTAAGTGCATGAGGGACTGTAAGAGAGTCCCTTTGAGAAGGCTAGAGAAACTGCTGTGTGATCTCTTTAAGTATAACCAAATCTGTAGGATTATATCTGCAGGTACATGCATGTCAATATTTCCTTATATCACTGCATGCTTGCATTCTTGGGGACATATGTCACAACCAACAGGTACCCAGAGTCAGAAGTATGACTCATCTGGATGCCTAATTCAGCAGTAGCAATCTTTCCTATTTTATTAACACTGCTTCAGAAAATTCCAGTACTTTGGTGTAATACTTAAGGATATAAGCTGCCGACAGCTTCATCTTGATGCCCTGTGTTGAATTCCCATGGTCTCCACTTGCATACTGTGTAACTCTGAAAAAGTAATTTAACTAGATGGTGCTTAGTGTGCATACCTGGTTGAAAAGGAATTATACAAAAATAAACAGCTGTTTTTACCTGTCATCTGAAAGAGACTTTAGCTGTAATTTTGTACAGCCACATATTGATTTTTGGTCTGTGTGATTAAGAAACATTATGTTGACATTCTACTGGTTATGACATTTCTGTACTCATTTTCCATTGCTGTGGAGCATTGTATGCACCCTTTTTGGTAATGTTTGTTATATCACCAATACTTAGTAAAAGGAAAAGCACATCTATGTGTGGTAACTGCCATACCAGTAGATGACTGAACAATCTTTATCCTAGCAGTATTCAAGTGTGTTTGAGTTTTTCCCATTCTCTGGAGGTGACGTGCTGCTCAGAATTTTCTAAAGTTGTATCTCCAGCGTCTTCATTCTAGCTCAGTTAGTAGCAGGAAGTCGAATCATGAAAATTCATCTTGTAAACATAGAGACAGCAGTGGATCACCGAACCAGAACACTGTGAGATCTTTTCTTAGTAATAAAATATTTAGAATTTGCCAGAAATAATTCTTTGAAAAGGCAGCATGTGTTTCAAGGTCAGTCTTTTATCACTTAATGCAATCTGAAGTGGCAATTCAGGCACTACTTTTCTCAGATGCAAGCACTTTAGTGTCATAGCAGCAGGCTTCACTAATATTTTCAGCTACAACTCCCTAGGGGGGCCATTCAGGATACATTGTGGCAAGTTTTCAGCTTTTGTATTATATCTTAACCATTGCACAGTTACTCAGTCTCTCACGTGAATAACTGGTTGTCAGTCTGCACAAGGTTTAGTCGTAATTCAATCCCAGGAACAAAATCGCAACCAAAAATAAAAAAAATACATTCCACAGAGTCTTGATGGTATGAATCTACTTTAATAAAAAAAACAAAAAACAAAAAAAAAAAAAAAACAACCAAATATTGAGCACTTTCATCCCAAGATACAATGGGGACTTCATCCGAATATATGTATTCTGACGAGTATATATGTACACTCAATATTTGGTTGTTTTTTCCAATTAAAATGCATTCATACCATCAAGACTCTCCATGGAATGTATTTTTTTATTTTTTGTTGCGTTTTTGTTCTTGGTTTATATGTTGCACCTAATTTTTAGTTTATAATTCAATCCCCACACAATCAGCTTCATAGCTCAACCTCGCATCAGGACTTAACACAAAACAGTTAACAAAGCTGGAGTGAACAGATACAGCTAGGGGATGGAGAGAAGGGAGGTAGCCTGTGAAGTTAAGAATTCTTTAATCATCTCTACTGCTCAGGAGAGTGCCTCACATAATTGTACAACAATATGTGACTGTCCTTATCCTCACAATCTTTGTATATATATTTGTGTGACTGTCCTTATCCTCACAATCTTTGTATACATTTGTCTGGCTGTCCTTTACCTCACAATCTTTGTATATATTTGTGTGACTGTCCTTATTCTCACAATCTTTGTATACATTTGTCTGACTGTCCTTTACCTCACAATCTTTGTATATATTTGTGTGACTGTCCTTATCCTCACAATCTTTTTATACATTTGTGTGACTGTCCTTTTCCTCACAATCTTTGTATACATTTGTGTGACAATCCTTTTCATCACAATCTTTGCATACATTTGTGTGACTGTCCTTATCCTCACAATCTTTGTATATATTTGTCTGACTGTCCTTTACCTCACAATCTTTGTATATATTTGTGTGACTGTCCTTATCCTCACAATATTTGTATATATTTGTGTGACTGTCCTTTACCTCACAATCTTTGTACACATTTATGTGACTGTCCTTATCCTCACAATCTTTGTATATATTTGTGTGACTGTCCTTATCCTCACAATCTTTTTATACATTTGTGTGACTGTCCTTTTCCTCACAATCTTTGTATACATTTGTGTGACAATCCTTTTCATCACAATCTTTGCATACATTTGTGTGACTGTCCTTATCCTCACAATCTTTGTATATATTTGTCTGACTGTCCTTTACCTCACAATCTTTGTATATATTTGTGTGACTGTCCTTATCCTCATAATCTTTGTATACATTTGTGTGACTGTCCTTTACCTCACAATCTTTGTACACATTTGTGTGACTGTCCTTATCCTCACAATCTTTGTATACATTTGTGTGACTGCCCTTTACCTCACAATCTTTGTATACATGTGTGTCAGTGAAGGATACTAAAAAATCATCTGATCTTGTGTTATTCATACTTCTACAGAGATATTTTTGAATCAATGGAACCAGAGGAAATCTATGCAGAGGATTTCATTCACTTGTTCTTGTTAGAGTACCCAGCAAAGACCCCCCCCCGCTTCATCCTAGTAATACGTACTAACCCTAACTCTTAACACTACCTGTGCTCCTATCCATAACCATGCACCTACCTGAAAAAAAAGCCCTTTCCATAATACTAGCACTTTTCAGACTTATTTAAGCTGAATGTGTGGTAAAGTTATGGGTGGTAACTTGGAAAAGGAAATTTGCTTCATTTTCCAAAGTATAGGATTGTGTTGTCAGTATAATGAAATGCTGACATATTGTAGGTGATGTTGTTTGCATTGATCATTTGACATGTCAGCTATTCATTATATAATTACATATATATAGTGTGTTAATAAGTTCATAAGTTTAGTTTACTGTGATGCAGCCCTAACACTTTCAAGGAATGCAATCCCCTTAAAATTAGGATCATGCAATTGTTTACTATCCCATTAATCTAAATTTGTTTTAAAATGTTCTAGGCATTTGGAGTTATGTGTTCAGACAGGAAGATGGTTGTCTACTATTCATTAGATCATAGGAGAATACTAGGGCTACCAACTCTAAAAGGCATTTTAAACCTAGCCATACTTCATAGAAATATTAGAAACATAGCAGTTCCATCAGTTATGTGGGGATATATAAACTAGTGCTTGATTATTCTAGCATGTATAAGCTTCCTCTTTCTAATAGAGACATAGGTTCCAGGCCAGGGGTAAATTTGCGATTCTACATACATTGATCCAAATTTCACTTGAGTAAATGCATGGAAGAATTTTGCTTCACATGTATGTGTGTGAATGAGAGGGAGGATAGAGAAATGGTGAGGATGCAGGGAGAAGAGGTGGCGAAGGTGGATGAGTTTAAATACCTGGGATCAACAGTTCAGAGTAATGGTGAGTGTGGAAGAGAGGTGAAGAAGAGAGTACAGGCAGGATGGAGTGGGTGGAGAAGAGTGTCAGGAGTGATTTGTGACAGACGAGTACCAGTAAGAGTGAAAGGGAAGGTCTACAAGAGGGTAGTGAGACCAGCTATGTTATATGGGTTGGAGATAGTGGCATTGACAAAAAGGCAGGAGTCAGAGCTGGACCTGGCAGAGTTAAAGAAGTTAAGATTTGCACTGGGTGTGACGAGGGTGGACAGGATTAGGAATAAGTATATTAGAGGATCAGCCAAGGTTGGCAGGTTTGGAGACACAGTCAGAGAGGCAAGATTACGTTGGTTTGGACATGTGCTGAGGAGGGATGTAGAGTATATTGGGGAAAAGATGCTAAGGATGAAGCTGCCAGGTAACAGGTAAAGAGGAAGGCCTAAGCTAAGGTTTATGGATGTGGTGAGAGAGGACATGCAGGTGGTTGGTGTGACAGAGCAAGATGCAGAGGACAGGAAGAAATGGAAACAGATGATCCGCGGTGGCGACCCCTAATGGGAACAGCCGAAAGAAGAAGTATGTATGGGTACCCTGTCCCAGGGAAGAGGCAACCTCTAAGACACATACATGTCTCTCCAGCATGTCCTATTTATGTTGCAAGTTAGGTTTAAGTTCCTGGATCAGGTGTTTATGGTGCTGCTTGTTCTGCAGTTTCACAACAGGTCCATTAAGGCTGGATCAGAGGATGCTTACTAGTTCAGACATAGGTCACTTTTTATCAGTCTGTAGGAAACCAAATATAAGGGCAGTGCTTTGATTCTGACTGTGTAGGACTTGTTTTCTATGTTATGCTTGCTAAGTACGGATCCCCTTTTCTCCCCAGATCATTTGCAGAGTTACACTCCCAGTCTGCCAACCGGATTCTCATGTCCTCAGGCACAGTATTAAGGGCTTATTCCCTTACAAAGAGGTCTACCAGTCTTTCAAACATGGTGACCTGAGACCCACTCACCCATCTATGAAAATAAGTGTTTAACTCAGCAGTATAATCACACACTTTCATCTGCCTTGTGTTTATGCTCATGAAACTTTTTTCTGTAAGCTTTAGGTGGTAACGTATAACAGTTCAATAAACATTGTTTCACTCTATCTTAGTTTAAACAATCAGTATCTGACAATTTAGAAACAGCAGCTACAGCTTTACCATGGGGTAAAGGGGTCAAGAACCGTACCCAGAGCTCTTGGTCATCATTATGCTCTTTACATACTCTTTCAAATATATGCATAAAACTATCAAATTCACCCCCTCTGCAAATTGTGGAAGAAATTAAACTGACCTTTATTGCTTCTGGGGTCCAATTATTCACTTCCCCCATTACCTCCATGACCCTAATGAAGAGTCAGTATTTCTCTCTCATGTTGTCACTGCTTATCTTTTTCTTCAGCCTCCAATCACCACAGTCTCTCATTTTCTTCGATCTGCAAATGCCACAGTCTCTCATTTTCTTCAATTTTCAAATGTGGCAGTCTCTCTTCGGTCCCCAAATGCCACAATTATTGCTGATGCTGCTTCCCCTTTTCTTCAGCCTTCATTTCATGCTAACACTGTTTCTCCTTTTCTTCAGCCTCCAAACATTTGGCCTCCAGTTCAAGTCTATTTAATTCCAAATGGAAGCCCTCTGAGGAAAAGGTGAACTGTCCTGTTTCCAAAGACTACACATCCCCAACACCAGAGTAGTTGTCTCCCTAGCCACTGGTCTATGGTATAGCTGTAAGTAAGACTGAAATCATTTCTTCTTTAGTCCAGTTAGCATACCCCAGTCCTTTGGCTTCACACACCTTGGCCAACTGGTTCTTTGTCGGCTTACCATAATCCTCTGCTGAAATTTTTGCCTGCTTTCCCTGTCTAAATTAAACTAACAAAAATAAATAAAACTGTTGCAAAACCTTTGAGAAAATGAAAGTCTGAATGTTTACCTTGTGGTTGTTGAGAGTACACACACCTTCAGTGACGACTGCCTACAGGCTACTGAAATTCAATTAATATGCCACCATTCTGCCACCAATATGTGATGGCCTCTCTTTACCCTGGGCCAGTAATCAATACTCACCAATGACAGCAGTGAGAGATGGTTACTAAAAACAGGAATTAATTTTTACAGTGTTTTCAAATGCAGCTCTCTGCATCAAACACAATTTCCCACAAGAGCACAGGGGGAGCATGCTCAACTGGGACTGAACTCTCTGTCTCTCCAGATCCCAAACAAGACTCACTTTGGAGCACTGTGTCCCAGTTCCAAGTACCTGACATACCCCACGCGCACGCACACACACACGCACACGCACACACACGCACACACACACACACACACACACACACACACACACACACACACACACACACACACACACACACACACACACACACACACACACACACACACACACACACACACACACACACACACACACTCTCCTGGGAACGGCTGGTACAGATTTTCTAGCTGTACCCTTCTGCCCAAACTATAAGGTAACCTCACTGCCACCAGTCAACCACTGTCAGACTCTTGGGTATCCAATTATACTGAGTAAAATCAATACTAACATAAATGGTAGAGTGTAACCAAAGCAGCCAGGCTTTTGGAGTGGCCGAAGTGTCACTAAAATAAGCACAAGTACTCTCAAGACATTAAAATCATTCTCTAAAAGACCAGCATTAATGAAAGGTATAAAAATATTTTAATAATAAATAGTAAAATAGAAAACATGAGAATACTAAATATCAAAGTACAATAAACATCAGAGTTTCAATAGGAGGAGAAATAAAAATAACACCGTTGGACAGATTCAAACAGATACAGAAAAACAGTACTAAACTAATCTCACTGTATTTCTTGACTGTCCAAAGAATAAATGATCCCTAGTTAACTTAATTAATACAATAAGGCAAGATGGGGTGCTGAGATGCTTACTTCCACAAGGCAAGGTGATGAGCTTACAACTAACTGAACTCAACTCAACTAACTGACTCAGCTGACTGTCATAGATTTTCATATCAGATTCCAAAGAAAACAAAACAAGCTGCAGTGAGAGTTCCATCCTCTCAGTACTGGTTAAAGAATGACATCGCATTCGATCACCTGACTCTACACCTGACTCTACAGTACAATGCACATTTACAGCTTTGCTAAAATCTGTTGCAGTATTGTAAAATTATAGAACAATTTCAAGAACTTCTACTCTTTTCTTCCAAAATTCATTGTTTAAACATAAACATTTAATCAGTTGTAGTAACACTGTTGATACATTTTTAACACAATCATCTGCACAAGTCAGTGTGATAGTCAAATGACACAAAGCCATTTACAAAACTCCAGCTAACTATGCTGGCATATGTTACACATGCACTGCCCTATTCTCCCTGGCACAGATGGCAATACTTCACATTGTCACAGCCCCCATAAGGTGGCGCCATAAAGACCATGTGAAAGGTAGCACAACAACAAAATCTCAGGCTTGCTAATGATGAGTAGGGATATACAAAGAACAATGTGAGATGCAGGAGTAGTGAAATGAAGCATTTTCTCCTTCTTATGTCTACTTCTTTCTTGATGAAACCTTCACCCTGCCATAGCATTTAGATTTTGGTGCTTGGCCTGTAATGGCAGACCAATCTCCTACCTTTAATAAGATAATCTCTTTCCTCTTACTGTAGAAGATGGGGCTGAAGTAAAATGGAAATGTTACATTTTCTTACATCCATTCTCTAATTCTTGAATTAAATATTTTGAATTAGAACAAAAAATGGTTGATGCTTTACAAGTTTGCTATTTTTGTGTTCTCTGTCTATTGATTTATGTTACTTTGTAATGGTGCTTTGTTATAAAGCACCTGCATGAACTTAAATTTGAAGGTAGGTAGGGTTCTAGTATTATCTGTAATATTTTAGCCAAGCTTTCCATGTAGTCATAAGAGAAGCATGAGCTAACATAACAGAAATGTACAAAGTAATGCACACCCTTGATTATGTGACAAAATAATCTAGATGCATTATTGAATGTCTTGGGCATCTTACTGTCAGATTTTTGTAACCAGAATCTTGACAAAAGAAATAAACTTTTCATCTAAACTGTGCCAATTGTGGGAAAGCTCTACTGAGATAAAGCTTGTGCGCTTATTTTTAGTAGGAAAAATGAAATGCTGTACAAAATGTGTCTTTCAGTAAAACATTAACTCATTAACCCCGAGTACCTTCTCACAGTGCCTCTGTGCTTACCTCCGAGTGTGCTGTGAGAAGCTAGTAATTAAATGTAGTTATAGCCGAGTCCCTTCCACAAGCGCATCTAACTTTATAGCCTTATTGCAGCTCCACTGTTAAAAAATAAGTTGAAAAAGTACCTGAACTTGTTCATGTACTTTCTCAACTTACTTTTCATTGTGGAGTTGCATGATGTTCATATTTAACTTTTTTGAGTAAATCGGCTATATATACAAGTAATCTTAGTAAGCCGATTCTCTATGCATTGCAAAGAGTGAGCGGTGGCAGCCAATCGGATTAACCCATGTCAATCTGCCATTGGCATAATACCTCCACCCCCCGATCTTAATTTTTTTTGATCTTTTTAATTAAATAGCAGGTTTAGCAGAAGCAATCTCCTTTCCTTTTTCCGTGTGTGTGTGCAGGTTTTTGACTGTAGAATAAAAGCGATACTACGATGATCTTGCAAGATAAAAAAAATCAAGCAAAGTAAGGCTACAATGGAGTCCTTTCCCAGAGTAGAGGTGAGTTGTTCATTGGAAGACCTAGCTCGGCAGAATTGTGCCAGATAATATTTTCCACAGTTCTTTTTGGTCTTCCTGTATTCATTCCTTACGTATAATATACTCTTTGGATTGACTGTGATTATGTTTCATGTCATCGACATGTGGTTATTTGCTGCAGAAACATTTAAAAGCTACTGAAAATCACACTCGTACCAAAAAAAAAAATAAAACAAAAACACACATAATTTTACACTGTTCATTTGTCAGCTCATAACCAGATGCATTTAACACCATAGATTCTGAATTGATATTGTCCGAACATATTAAAAAAAAACCTTAACTGAATTAAATTACTGCCATCTACCTCTTTTGTGCGTTTCTCATGATTTTCCTTTTGCAACATACGCATTAAATCTGTTGGTATTCCTCCTTCGTTTTCTAGTTTTCCACTTGTCTACATTGTTCATATGCTGCCAGCTCCTGTGCAGGTGGAAGGGGGAAGGGGGAAGGGAAAGGCATTTTCATCACCTTCCCATTGTGTGGTGCAGCCGATACCTTCCAAAGAGGCAAATTATACTGTTTACTGCTTTTTGGAACCTCCGATTTGACGTAAAGATGTTCCCAGTCATTGAGCAATTTTAAACCGCATCATGGGGGTGATCTTTGTTTGCTTCAATGTACTTACTATTCCTGAGCAAGTAACAGTGAGACTGGGTGAAAATAGTTCAAGACAAATTATTGTACAAAGAGTCTGCTATTTTAAAAGTTGTTGTTGTTGTGTCTTTCGGCTTTTCCCAGTTAGGGGTCACCACAGCGGAACTCCAGTCTGCTAATGATTGGCAGTAGATTTTTACATACCGAGTTGCCAGCTCTGACACACAACCAAAGTATGGCACTTTAATGCCTTCAGGCTTGAGTTTTGAGTATAACTGGAAATAATTAATTTATTGACTGACTGATCATGTTTTAATTTTCTATTGTATACAAGTGTTTTTATAGATTTGTTTGTTGCTCCTTGAAGGCTTGTTAGCCAAGGAGCTAAAGTCTATTAAAGCTTTTGTCCTTTGGTCAGTCAGTCGCTAGTTATTTTTTAGTACTAATAGCAACAGTTTGTGTAGATAGAAAGGCACATACATCTCTACATGTAGATTCTTATATATTTTTTTAAGGTAAATAGCTTTAAAAATGAAATGAAGTTGTGAAACTGTGATAACTGACAAGTTTATGAGGCACTTGGAACTGTATGCACTTGAACTAAATCGGACATCAGTGAGGAATTGACTAAACATTGTGCTCGAACATTTTTATTGGCATCTTGCTAACGAGAGAACAATTTTAGTTAAAAGGGCAATGGCATGGACCTTTCTGAAAAGGGGGAAATGAAAGTATAGGAAGAAGAGAAATTACTGGTTTCTAAATAAAAGCACTTCCTTGGTAATTGCAGTATGAGAAAGCATTTAGTAAACAGGTGTAACATTAGATTATGTGCAGACTATTGTTGCTTTTTACTTTAGTGAAATATTTAATTTTTTACTAGATGTTTGCAGTTGTCCTGTGATGGAAAGAAATTAACATTAGTTTTATAATAACCACAGGTGAAATAATTTTCTGTAGCATGAATAACCTCAAAGTAGGTAAAGCTTATGAGAGTTCTCATGTAGGTGGAGTGTTAGGTTTTAGGTGGAAGGGTCGCGTGCTTCTTTTAAATTGACTTCTGTTATATTTATGATATAATAAGATCCAATATAACAATGTCTGAATTATGAGTCGTGTTATTTGTGTATTTTAGAAAGGAAAGGGTGTCTAGGTTGTGCACTACTGTATTTGGAAAAAAAAGTACACAATTCTAAAAGGAGTGAAAAAATGCCAACATGTAGAAGTTTACCTGCCTGTTAACTGCAAGTGTATTTATCTAAACTGCCAGATGGAGTATTATGTGCAAAAATGTCTAGCATTAGTGGTAGTAATGTTTATTGGTTACTATAGACAGTGCAGGTATTCTAACCTGAAATGTAAATGGCCTTTCCAGTACAGATAAAAGGTAATGGCATACATTTAAGTGTAGAATGCAAAAAGCAGTGGTACAGGAGATGCACTTGGACAGGAATGAACATGTACACTTGAAGGAAGAGTTTCAGGTTGGATACACAGCAGAAGATAGGCGTAATTATGATTGGTAGGTAGAGGAGCTCTAGTACTGCTGTAAGGAAAAAATATCAATTATGCTATGTTATCCATTATTACTAAGGTCTTTACCTCACAGACACAAGGTACAAGGTTTGATCCTGATGTCCAGTCACCCTACATGTGTAGAGTTTGCATGTTCTCCTCATGAGTGTGTGGGATTCCGCCCACCTCTCAGAAAAACAAGCGAAGAGGTTCCACATCAAGAAGGGAAGCTACTTCAAGGTATTGGGAGCAAATAACTAGAAAGGGAAAGGTAACAGAATGGGAAGAGGCCAAGAATTTATTTGGACTGCAGGTCAGATATTACCTTCCCTATCAAGGATTGATATCAGAGTGTAGGCAAAGAGAAAGAAATGGGGGGGGGGGTCCTGTATGAAAGACAAGCACTGATAGCGTTTTTAGAAGAATCTAAAAGAGACGCTGCCATTAAAAAAAAGGAATAACTAGTAGAGCATATTAAATATTGAATGATAACTATAAGAATCAATCAGAGGAGGTTAGAAAGGATTGAGAAGAGAGACTGGATAAGCAGTTCACAAAAAAACAATGGGAGGATGTATGTATGTCTCGCTTGCATGGGTCTTTTCAAATTATCTGTGGTATGATCCCAGTTATTCTCATTAGGAGTAAAATATAATTATCAACCATGGGATGTGCAAAGGCTAATTTATAACCAATTGGGATAGGTTATTTTGAGCACAAAAAGGCTTAAAATGACCTGCAAGGGTAGCTAGCCTAGTACTTACCTACGAACCTATGAACCCCAGTAGCAGTGTGAGTGATCTTCCTAACCTACTGTGTGGACTTGACCAGTAGATGTGGAATATTAATTCTGCTTCAAAACACACAGGCACATAATTCATAAATGCTGCTGCTTATGTCAAAGCTTAAACAGTTAATTCTTAATTGGAGGAGATACTGGTGAGAAGGGGCCTTCTGGGTGTAGTAGGGGCAACAAAAGAACATTGTAGGAAGTACACTCACTGAAATAATGCGGACCTTTTCTCAAATGTGTCTTTACAGAATTAAGACGTTACCTGGTTTAACTCTGATTCCAGTACACAGTCTTGTTACCAGAGTTCAGGTTCAAAAGACGGATGGAGCATTCCTACATGTGGGTGTTCTTTTGGTAATGTGAAGTGTTGTTTTTGTGCCAAACGTACCTTTTGGAATTGTGACCAAAAAGTTCACCCTTGGTCTCATCAGACCATAACACACTTTCCCACATGCTTTAGACAAAAGAATGTGCATACCTCAGTATTTTACTGAAGGGGTTGCTTGGGTGAATGTCTCAGGGTGGTGCATGTGTATACCTGGGCATACTAATGAAGATGTTCCTTGGGACAGTACTTCATTGTGCATCAGGGAAGTGCTTGTGCATACATGGTCAGAGTGCTGAAGTGAACACTGGGCAACATAGTTTATTGTGTCATTTTGGTGCTCGTGCATACACAATGGGGGGCTATCTTCTTTACTGTCATATGATATACAGATCGACAGAGAAAACGGGACTCCAGTACTCCAGTCTTCCAGTATGATTGTAACAGTGCTAACTGATGGCTTCTGGAGAAAAGGTTACGAATTACCCAAGGACAATAATTATGTTTATAGACTTGTTTTACTTCAAAAAATGTTTAGTAAGCCACTTTCTTATTCCATCAATATCTCAAGTTAATGATACTAACATTTTAAGTGTCCCTGGTTATGCAGAAATGTTGGAATGATGGATAACAGCAACAGTGCTGATCAATATATCCAAACATTCTGAAAGTATATTCTGATTTTGTCTTTGTTACTATTGAATAATGTCTGGGTGGTATGAGAGGCTTAGTATTTTATTGCTGATTGTTGGCATTGCTCAACCAGATATTTTGTACAATATTTCTGCCTTTTTTACTACTGTGTCTTAATCTAACCAGAGGAATAGTTAGATGAGATAACATGAATTACTACTATTTGGACTAATTCTTACATGGATGGACCAGATAACTTAGCCATTTCTGCTTGTAATTCTCTTTGTGATTATACTCAGTAGTTGCCTGAGTGAGGTAAAGGTTATTACTTGCTGACTACTACCAGCATGGAGCTACCATATATTTTGGGCATTTCTCCTGGCTTTGTCAGTCATGTGAGGAAATTAGGTGGTTTTGGTTGATTTCATTAGGAGCCTGAGTTCCTTGTTTAGATTAATGTTTAGTTCAGCAAGAGCTTTTTTGGGCTTCTTGAAAGTTAGATTTATTTTTGCATGCAATACTTTTTTATTACTATACACCCTGTTTATATTAGGGTTCCACCAAATGGGGTTTATTTTTGAATTTGGTGTATTTATTTCTGAGGGGAACCAGATTTGTTTATGCAACTATGCATAGACTTTGGTTGTAAAACATTCTGTAGTGTGGAAGTTTGATATAGGATTAGTAAACAGACCCCAGCCCTTCCCAATAAACAGAAATAAATAAGTAGCTGTGCTTGGTCCATTTGATCCGTTTGTAAAAATCACTATGTTTCAGACGGACAAATCATTAGATCTTTTTTCCTGCCTCCTCTTTTGCAGTAAATAGTTCCATCTATTACAGTTTTTCAAGAAATCAATTTTGCTGTCAGGTTTTATGGCCCATCCATGTAGTTCCTATACATCTTCGTGAGGAACAAAACTGGATACGTTGCTGTTAAATCTCTTATGTAGCTTTGACAAAACTTTTCAGCTGACATTTTTTTCTTGCCTAACAATACTTTTTTTATATACCTACATTGTTTCTATGGGTTTCCTGAGACATAGAGGGGGACCTATAGCTTGCAAGGAAGTGGTATGGTATTTGGCTGATGGTCATTTGAAGATGGAGAAGCTCAAGTTCACTGTCCTGTTTGACCAGGCATGAGATATAATTTTTTAATGTAAATTCAGACATCTCCACCTTTACTCCCTGTCTGTATGTTAGCTGGTGTAAGGTACAGTATACAAAGGAAACATGATTTTGAGTATTACTTCCTTTACTTCCTGCCATTACTTGGTTCTGCTACCCATTTCCGTAGGACTTTGACCTGCAAAATATTGTTACTTCTTTCTGGTATTTGACATAGCATATGTTCTATTACGTAGTTATGTCACTAATTCTAACTAAATTCCCTAGAATGAATTTCTTACAGATGTCTCTGAACTTACTAGCTAACTATTTCAGGCATGGAGCTACCATATATTTTGTGCTTTTTTTGTTGGCTTTGTTGGTCATTTGTGGAATTTAGGTGGGAGGAAGGGCTCAGTAATATCCAAGTGTCATACTATTTTACTGAATTACTTAGGTCTCCTTACTGATGATAATGAGTCTGTGTTACATAACAGCTGCACAAGGTAATATAATGAATGCCTACTCAACAGGTTATGTGCAGCAATTATCACCTGTGTCTGACCATGCATAACTTTGCAATAATGAAAGGCAGGTCATTATCACATTAAGAATAAGTGCAGTTACAATATAGCACTGAGTCATTATCACTTTTAAAACAAAACTCTCAGCATCTGTCACTGTTTAAGTAGAAGTCATTATCACATTGATGAATCCACAAGCCAGATTTGGGTTTTCCTCCCCCCCCCCCCCCCACATACACACACCAGTTTCTTTTTTCATTTGTACAATTTCAAGAACTGTAACAAATGTTTGAGGCAACATTTGGACATCCTGTGAAAATCAGGACACTTGCGAGTTATGACAGGGATAGATTTTAATTTTGTTCTTTTTAACTTAGAAAGTTACTAGAATAACAGGATTTGTCATAGAATGTATGAAGGATATGAATATATATGTTACAAGTGAGAGTGTGGGTATGTGGCCATTCCTACATTCTTGCATTCGCTAGGCTGCCAGCAATGCCTCCATAAGTGAAAACCACTACAACTTGAGCTTCACCACATCTAGTGTGAAGGTATACTGGATTGCAAGAAGAGGTATGCATTGGAGCGGAGTACTGCAGTTGTTGGATGAGAAGTGTTCCATCTACCCTGAACCTGATATTCTTGTGCTGCACATTGGAGGGAATGATGTCATCAGTCACCCACTCGATACAGTTTCTAATCAGAGCAATTTTTGAACACCTGCAGTTGTGCTGGCCACATTGTCATTTTGTGTGGTCTAACATAATTCCTCGACAGATATAGAAAACAGCAAACAGTCAACGGGCAGTGCACAAGGCCAGACATTTACAGAATGGGTTTATGCATGGCTTGATGCACAGGGTCGGAGGATCTGCAATCTGTCATGAGAGCATCACCACAGAAGATGTTCACCTGTTCAGAAGGGATGGCATTCACCTAACTGAGGAGGGCATTGCATTGTTCTTGACTGACCTCCACAATGGCATGAGGAGAGCTATGCAGGATTGGTAACATGCAGCTTGTATGAAGAATGGAAAACACCCATGACCAAGTAGGACCAGTATGGTAAGTAAAAGTCTATTGTGAATCGTGCTGTGTAAAATATATTTTTCTTAGTTTGGCAAATAACTGTGGTAAGGAGCTGGTGACAATGCTGGGAAAGAACTGTTTCAGGAGAGTGCTAGCATGTACAATCTAATATGTCAGTAACCATCTTGCAATACTTTTTTTATTCTGCTTGTATCAGTTATGTGTAGAGTTTAGATGACAGGAAGGGCATAGTAACACCGAACTTGATCCCTTAGGTCTATTCCTGAATGGACACATGTAAAGAGAAAAGGTAGAGGTAAGGCAGACTGCTGACACTGAAGGAGGTCATGAGACAGCAGTGGTATCAGCAGTGTGAGCAGGTAGCCAGCCCACCTATGCACCTATACAACAAAATAATGACGTAGCCCACCTATACAACAAAATAATGACATAGCACACCTGTGCACCTATACAACAAAATAATGACCCAGCCCGCCTATGCACCTATACAATAAAATAATGACCCAGCCCACCTATGCACCTATACAACAAAATAATAATTTAGTGAACCAGTATTCAAAGAATATCTAATATTCCTAGCAGCAATGTTTACCTGAAATGAACCAGTATACAATATGTGCATTAATGTCTTACTGACTAAATGAAGCAGAGAATGCGGATGCAGAATAAAAACATTTAGATAACCCCAGCATTACTGTTTCATAAATTATACTTTACAGTTCCTCTAGGTCTTACAGACAACAAGCAGGATGCTTGAGCACAGTACATATAGAAACTGATTACACAGAAACAATACAATTACCATAATTCAGAGGCAGCTATATTGCATACTAAAACTGTTGTCTGAAAATGTGCTATTTACAAATCCAGAGGAACTCTAACAGAACAGAATCCACTATAATCCTAAGGGAAATGACAGCTAGTGAAATTGTTATTGCAGCAGTGTTAGTCTGTTGTTCCTGAGTCACCCCTGTAATACACACACACACACACACACACACACACACACACACACACACACACACACACACACACACACACACACACACACACACACACAAATACAGAGTTAAAAATGCATTTCTGAGGACATGTACATTTGATTAGAAGAAGGCAGTGGTCAGAAGAACAGTGTTATAAGGGTATGCATTTGATGCAGATTATGTGAAAGATATGAGAGGTGGCTGTTGTATAAGTTAGGTGTGTGTTTTTGTGTGTCAGTTTGTGACCTAAGAAACACTTACCCCTATGTAACTGTAATCTTGTAGCTGGTCAAAAAGTTCTGGAAAGGTGGTGGCTTCCCCCCATACGTTTAGAGGCTTGCCCTCATGCTAGCAATGTGTGTAGTCTGTGCTTGTGTACTTCAGATTGTGTGAGTGTATCATGGTTGACTTTTGCTTGGTGTTTGGGTTAGTGAGTGCATGTGTGTGTGTGTGGGGGGGGGGGTGCGCAAGCAATTGTGCATATGCTTGTGTTTGTGATGAGTTGTAATCTTAATGGATAGACAAGTCATCTCACAAGGTTTATGACCTATTCAGAAAAATACAAAAATATTATTTCAAGGGATCTGAGAAAAGTGAATAAGATAAAGAGATGGATAAGTTTCTACAAAATAACACTGAGACTATGAAGTCAAAGTACAGAATGTTGCAAAAATAGAATTAATAGACAAACTATGAGCAGGTAAGATACAGACATGCAGTTAGTAAGCTGGTGTAAATACAAAAAATTCTAACTATATAAATAAAAGGAAAGAAATTATAAAGATAAGATGAATTTAAACTGAAATTAGTTACAATATCTAAAGTACTTAGCTACATTAACGTCTTTACAGCTCACATCACAAAGCTAAACCACACATTTAATGAAACATTATCCACCAGTAACATCTGAGATAAAACAACAGGTGCTTCTCATGTGGTTACAGAGGCAGAAATCTGCAAGAAAGCAACTAAATAGCAAATGTCTCCAAGAATATAGTCTATAAATATCATGACATAGTGTGATAACTGATTGATATACTGTGGGTGATAGCTACTGAAAGTCTGTGATCACTGAGATTTGAGCTAAATGGAAGATTGCGGAGGTTAAACCAGTTGATAAAGAAGAATGAGTGTATGCAAAGAACACCGGCTACAAATAGTGATTTCTGCATAACTGTATGCAAAGAACACCGGCCACAAATAGTGATTTCTGCATAACTGTATGCAAAGAACACCGGCCACAAATAGTGATTTCTGCATAACTGTATGCAAAGAACACCGGCCACAAATAGTGATTTCTGCATAACTGTATGCAAAGAACACCGGCTACAAATAGTGATTTCTGCATAACTGTATGCAAAGAACACCGGCTACAAATAGTGATTTCTGCATAACTGTATGCAAAGAACACCGCTACAAATAGTGATTTCTGCATAACTGTATGCAAAGAACACCGGCTACAAATAGTGATTTCTGCATAACTGTATGCAAAGAACACCGGCTACAAATAGTGATTTCTGCATAACTGTATGCAAAGAACACCGGCTACAAATAGTGATTTCTGCATAACTGTATGCAAAGAACACCGCTACAAATAGTGATTTCTGCATAACTGTATGCAAAGAACACCGCTACAAATAGTGATTTCTGCATAACTGTATGCAAAGAACACCGGCTACAAATAGTGATTTCTGTATAACTGTATGCAAAGAACACCGGCTACAAATAGTGATTTCTGCATAACTGTATGCAAAGAACACCGGCTACAAATAGTGATTTCTGCATAACTGTATGCAAAGAACACTGGCTGCAAATAGTGATTTCTGCATAACTGTATGCAAAGAACACCGGCCACAAATAGTGATTTCTGCATAACTGTATGCAAAGAACACCGGCCACAAATAGTGATTTCTGCATAACTGTATGCAAAGAACACCGGCCACAAATAGTGATTTCTGCATAACTGTATGCAAAGAACACCGGCTACAAATAGTGATTTCTGCATAACTATGCAAAGAACACCGGCTACAAATAGTGATTTCTGCATAACTGTATGCAAAGAACACCAGCCACAAATAGTGATTTCTGCATAACTGTATGCAAAGAACACCGGCTACAAATAGTGATTTCTGCATAACTGTATGCAAAGAACACCGGCTACAAATAGTGATTTCTGCATAACTGTATGCAAAGAACACTGGCTACAAATAGTGATTTCTGCATAACTGTATGCAAAGAACACCGGCTACAAATAGTGATTTCTGCATAACTGTATGCAAAGAACACCGGCTACAAATAGTGATTTCTGCATAACTGTATGCAAAGAACACCGGCTACAAATAATGATTTCTGCATAACTGTATGCAAAGAACACCGGCCACAAATAGTGATTTCTGCATAACTGTATGCAATGAACACTGGCCACCAATAGTGATGTCTGCATAACTGTTTGCAAAGAACACCGGCTACAAATAGTGATTTCTGCATAACTGTATGCAAAGAACACTGGCTACAAATAGTGATTTCTGCATAAATGTATGCAAAGAACACCGGCTACAAATAGTGATTTCTGCATAACTGTATGCAAAGAACACCGGCTACAAATAGTGATTTCTGCATAACTGTATGCAAAGAACACTGGCTAAATAGTGATTTCTGCATAACTGTATGCAAAGAACACTGGCTACAAATAGTGATTTCTGCATAACTGTATGCAAAGAACACCGGCTACAAATAGTGATTTCTGCATAACTGTATGCAAAGATCACCGGCTACAAATAGTGATTTCTGCATAACTGTATGCAAAGAACACCGGCTACAAATAGTGATTTCTGCATAACTGTATGCAAAGAACACCGGGTTACAAATAGTGATTTCTGCATAAGTGTATGCAAAGAACACTAGCCACAAATAGTGATTTTCCATAACTCTGTAGAGAAATAAAGCAATAATGTAATTCCAGGCTAGATGTTAGCTAATTAATAGCTGTCATTGACCAGTGAAGACATTCCGCAGCAACACAACACAACACAGATGAGCATATTACTAAATTAGTACTGTCTACTGTATACTTAATCAATATAAATATTTACTTGGACAAAACTCTTTATTTGAGGGAATGGAAACTCCACAGATGTGCAAAAACTGACAGCTGCTAAGTTGCAGTATACAAGAATTGTATTATCCCTTTGACTTCTTGGGAGATATGGAAGTAACCACATACATTTCCACTTTTGCCTGCTTAACAAAAATACACACGTGAAAATACAAACACTTGTACACAAACTTCTTGCCTCACAAACTTGCAAAAGGTGTGCAAGAAAGCTTCAATTGCTATTTTAAATAGTGATTACAGGTTTGTGTGATGTCCCTACCTGTATAGTCACAGAATGGCTAAAGTCAGCTATTTGGTGGAGGCTGCCATGAGATAGCAGTGCAGTCCTGGAGCCGAGAACGGGAAGAGGTAACAAGTGTATCTTCCAGCAGCATTTCACATCAATGCATTATTTCATTCAGGCTGGAACTTTTTCTGTTTAATGATTAAAACATGAACCATTTTTACATTTGCGTGTGTGTGTGTGTGTGTGTGTGTGTGTGTGTGTGTGTGTGTGTGTGTGTGTGTGTGTGTGTGTGTGTGTGTGTGTGTGTGTTTGTGGGTCTACTTCAGTAGACCGACCGCTTACTTACCAGATACCCAGTTGCCCAAGACGAGAAGACAGACAACTTCACAAGACCAACATCCGGAAGACTGATGTGGCGGGCTTTGCCAACCCACACCCCCCCTAACTAAATATACCAACTCCAAGAACGCACTACTGTGGAAGTAAGGGTCAAAGTTCAACAGGATGGCCAAACGGTTACTTACCTCATGTGAAATGTCGGTCTACCGGATGTCAGTCTTGTGAAGTTGTCGGTCTTCTTGTCTTGGGAACTGGGTGTCGGGTAAGTAAGCGGTCGGTTTACTGGAGTAGACCCGTGTGCACACACTATCAAATGGAAGTGAATTTTTCATGACAAGCAAGTGACATGGTTAACTATACATATTGTTGCAGTCTGCTTTTCATTTGCAATAAAAAAGTTTTGGTCAAAGTGTATTTATATTTTTTTAGAAAATATCCATTAAAGCTAGCAATGTCCAGCTTTAGCTCTTTACACTGCTATTCTTCACAACAGGTGAAAACTAACCACAGAATGTGCCAACATCATGGCTCTGATTCCAAAAGACTTGCTGTCAGTGTAAGTGACCACTTAACACTGATAGCAGGCTGAGGACAGTTGTTTTGAGATCTCGTTCCCATACTTTAGGCCTTACACTGAAGCAAGTCACTTACACAGAGACCAAGTCTTTTGGAATCTGGCCCATATGTTTTGTGTGGCTACCAACTTCAGTCCCATGAATAAATTACACACAAGTGAACGTCACTTGACCACTCTCCAAAGTGACCAAAAAGACAAGGTGAGTAAAACAATAGAGAGGTTTCTGATGAGCTTGCTTCAACACAATGCCCCCTCATTATGCACATCCCAGAAATTATACAGAAAGTAGCACAATGGGCCCCCCTCCCCCATTTTTTACATCTCAGAAATAACACTGAAAGTAAAAGAGGAACAATCCTACAAACAAGAAAATTAAGTGCTTGTGCAGAATGCTGAGCACAGAGGAAATGCAGCTGATCATGCTTACACGGTCATTATTATTCTCCAGGTTCCAAACAAAGATGCTATAATCAGTAATGAATCCAATTAGGCAATATTTATGTGTACAGACAGTACTGGTTAAAGTAGGTCTTGTTTGTGTGGGGATATGCTAATGAATATCAGTAGCTCCTAGACCTCTCAATTTACGGTGCAATAAGTAACAAGTTTTTTTTTTTCCTTTCCCACCAATTCAACTTTAGAACAAAGGATAATTATTGATCTGCATTTTTTCAGATAATTTTTAAGTGTCTGTAAAGAACACTGGACCATGTATAAAGACTTTTATTGTAATTTAACTAGTAACAATTTAAATTTTAATTGAAATTATTTTTTTTGAATGTATGGGTTGGAAAAGATACAAAGGTAAGAACAGCTTGAGGGGAGCTGTCACAGAGTTTTAAAAAAAAATCACTGAAATTATTGGAGATGAAGGAGTGGTATAAACAGAGAGTGGCTATCAATCAGTATAAAATTCTCGATCCAGTTAAAGCTAGTGTGAAACTGAATCTATTAAAGAAAGCTAGATGAGGGTAAGGAGGGTGGCAAAATGTGTAAGGTGTTTGCCTTACAAGCACAAGGTGCAGGGTTTGAGCCTCACAAGGGATAATTGCCTAGGCTTGGAATGGCTTGCAAGGGCAGTTAGCTTAGGACTAATCTATGAACATTATCATGACATTTTATAAAGAAAAAACGTAGACATAATGGGAATAACATAATACTAAAGCCTGAAAATTAAAAATATTATGGATAAAGACCAGGTACATCCTAAGTCAGTGACACCTATGTCTACAAAAATTCAGCACTAAAAGGAGTTAGTAATCAGACAGTAATACCATAACAGTATTCTTGCCTTCTTGCGAAATGTCAAATTGGCATTATCATTGCGGACACAATGTCACCTGTAAGCAAAACTTTCAATTCAAAATGATCAGACTGAAGTGTTTATTTTATATTGCAGTACTTAAACATAAAAACAAGTTTAAAATAAAGCATATGAAATGCTGCTCAAGGGCTCACATCAGTTAACCAGCACACTATAGGCCAAATCATAAATAGCCAAATCCAGATAACAGAAAGTGATTTTACACCAAAAACAGCTTGTTAAATCCCTGTGTATTTGGGTTATTACTCATGACTGCCCATTTGTCATATTTACATACATTGCATTGTTTTTTTTTATCCTGCCTTTACTTAAACACACCAGCTTCACTTATGAACTAATCCCCTCTTTCCATAAGATGTGAAAGAATCATTGCATTACGCAGTCAGCATTTTGGCCACTTTTCAGGATGTGCCTCTTAAAGTGAGATTCAGTATATTATATGTTCTTTACATACTGTACTAATCCTCCTTGGAATCCTTTCAGACAGCTAAAATATGGCAAGCTCCACACCAGAAAGTATGAAATATAAAATTGAAATGATGCAATCGGACTTAAACTCAGAAGAAAACTGACACTTTGGAGAGGATTGCTGTTGAGCAAAAATCAACACAAATGGCACAGTTTCATCTGTATCTTTGAAATGGATGCCTGTTTACAAAATAGATAACGCAAGTACTGGCACATAATGTAATAGAGGACATTTGTAACAATGTAAATATGTTTTGGAGGGCAGTAAGCCCCACTGCAGCCATCACATCCTATTGCTGGTTACCCTACAGGTGGATGATGTATTATTCCTTCAGCATCAGTGGCCCAAGGCTCAAGACACATAGGATCACATCACAGAACCTGCGTTTCTTTAGGCGATTATTGTCAGTGTGTTCACCAGTAGTGATGCCCTTTTGGGGAGTTTTCTCCTTTCTTTGAATTGGTGTAACCATAGAGAAGGTATATATACTGTAAGTTCAGGGGGTGGGAATCTTGCCCTACACATCAGAGGAAGTGAAAAAAAACTTAACATTTTGTTTTTTCAGCATCTTCTGCTTCAGGGATTTTATTTGACAAGTATGATCATCAAGGAGTTTGGTGTTTGATAACTCATGTTGGAAGCCCCATAGCTTGTCCGTTCTTTCTCCTAGGTCATACACTTTGCTTTCCTAGAACAAGCAAATGTTTGCTTTTAAATTAGGTAGCTCAAACTTCAAAACAAATATAACCACTATTTGGATATGAGGAAAGAAAACTGGGTGTATATTATGTTATCAAATTTTTAAAAGTTCAAACGTCATATGGTTGAAGTCATATGATCGAACTTTTAAAAGGTTGAAAATCTAAAAAAAAAATAATAACAAAAAACACCTGCCTGACCGTTTTAAGCAGGGGGGCAAGCCCCCTGCATCCCCCACACCCCCGCTCTTTAAATATATCAACTCTGAGATCGCACTATAGTGCAGGAAAGGGAATCTTCCCATTCCGCACTGTACAGAAATCTCCATTGAAACTTTTCAACTTTTAAAAGTTTGATCATATGGTGTTGATCATATGATGTTTGAACTTTTAACAGTTCGATAACGTAATATACACACAAGTAAACCACCACACTGATGGTGCAGTGCATTTTTTCCTGCATGATAAATAAAAAAAAAATTGTAGCATTTTTACGATCTGTTTTGCACACTACTGGATTACTGTACCACTCAGTATTGCAGCTGTTCATTGACTTAATTTGAAGCACTTGAGATTTAGAATATAGTGCTTCAATTACCTGAAAAGTGCCTCCCACTCAATATAATTTTTTGCAGATTGTTTTCAGGTCCCCCTTTCCTTATTGTATTCTTTACTGAGATTTTGTCTTCTGTTTACCAGAATAAGACCTATTATGTTATTAACATATTCTATGACATGTTCACTTTATGAATGGTCAGCTCAGAAGAGATTCTGTATATTACCAAAGGTCTGAATTTTTGTGCTTCTTAAGGCACAGTGAAAAATAAACATGTAACCCTGAATGAGGTGAGCAAATATGTGTATGCTAAGCCTCTGGACAAAGTCTGTTTTCAAATAGATGCATGCATTTAACTAATTATGAAATGACTTGGGCTGTTTTGTGCTTCTGTAACTATGCATAATAGGATAAGAGCACTGTCTGCCTCTAGTGCTGTCTCATATTTCTCATGACTGTCATTGAATCAATTACATATTGATCAAGAAATGATTGATCATAAAATTTTGAATAAAACTTGATCTCCAAAAGATTCAAAAATGTAATAAATAATGTTTTTGCTGGAGTACAAGCCTCCCTTACAACTCCCACACTCCCTGATACTTGCATAATCAGGATCTCACTACGGGGGGGGGGGAGGTTATATTCCCTGAGCCTCACTATACCACAACTTCCAGGTGAGAAAGCCAGTATGTTCGATCATCTCATTTTTTATCAACTCTGCTGCTTTTTAGGCGTCAAAGAAAAGCCGCATCGACAAATCATTCTGCACCCAGATTAACACACTGCATGCACTTCCATATCTTCTGCCAAGCTCTAAACTTGGGCTGTTTAAGATGTCCAGTCTGGACGCTGCTACTTATTTCTCAAGTCAGCATTTTGCAAACACGATGTGTTGATTCTGATGATTTTCACATACTTGCTTGCAATACAATAGATTATACTATTGTTGCTTAACTGCTAGCTAATATCTCTTAGATGTATGTTTATATGTTACACTGTGCAAATTTTGCATCTGATTGTCACATCATCCACAGCAGAGTGTGTACCATCACACAGAATGATACATAAACCTGTAGAGAAAGAAAGCCTAAAGAAAGTGCAAACAGAAATCAAAAGTTCTGTGTGCAGGTGATTGCAGAGACACCAGAGTCACCTTTGGGCTGAACAGCAATAAAAGGGGATTCTGTGATATGATAAGCTTCACCTTAGACTATGGCACTTTATATAGAATTTGAATCTGTCTTGTTTTTCCCAAGCCATAAAGTAGCATGCTTTGAAGACAGCGAATAATTTTTTTGGATATTCTCATTTGTACAAAGTACTATAGTCTAATAAACAGAGCAAAAAAGTGCATAGAGGAGAAAATGCATATATAAAAAGCTTTAGACATCTTTCAGCTGTAATGTGATTTAAAAAGAACTGAATCTGCAGATTTGAATTGCCTACTCGATTTTGCTCTGTCAAACTACCAAATGATTGTGTCTGTCCACAAAAATGGGGAACTGCAAACAACACAAATTAAAGATTTATTCATAATTTATTTTATAAACTTCTCCGAATAAAAATAGTTTTAAAGCAACTATGTAAAAACAGGAACTGCACTGATCAACTGTTATTTTCATTTATGAGAAATAAATTAACCAGGACAGTGTTTTTTTTTTCCATAATAAATCTTTATTGTTATATACTTTTCATACAAAATTATAAAATATAAACTACTAACACTGTAACAATCACACCAAACAATATACAATATTTACAAGAATGCTTCCATATAAGACATTAGAAATATAAGAAAAACACAGGAATAATTAGTAAGTTTCAGTGTTTTTAATGCAACTAATGTGCTAACTAACAAACAGCTTGTAATAAAATAACTGAATAGCATGCTTGTTTTACTCAGCAGTAAATTAAAATGTGTAAAGAAGTTAAACATTTAACAGATTGCACTTGGTGATAGCAAGTTTCTTTTGTGGTAAAATCTGCAGCATGTGAATTGAATTTAAATGCCATAATTAGCATGGGGGTAATAATTATACAAGATAAACATGACTTTAATTTACGTTGTGAATTTTTGTGAGAAGAAGTCCAATTTTCATGATATAACCTTACATTGCAGATTGGTACTTCTTTGCATACATATTTATTTGAAGAATACTTTTAAGTCACTCAATACAAACAATCTCAGGGTAGGAAAATTTATTTTTAATGAAACACAACTCAGTGAATTATGATTAAAGATTGAAGATTGACTTCCTCAAGCTGCAGCCAGACAGAAAATATGCTTGTGCCCCCTAAGATTCCCAGTAGGACAGTGTTCTCTCTAAAGTACACTAGTGTCTTAGTCATATCTCTCAAACTCAGTGCAAGAAATCTGGACAAAGCCTAAAATGATGGGGGGACAAATAGGGATAGATTTTAAATATTGCCTTTACAAACATAGAAAGTTGATAGAATAATAGGTTTTGCATTAGCATGCATTCTCCAAAGGATGCGGGGTCTTAAACTCAAATGTTTTTGTCATTATTTAATTACTTCAATCCTCAGCTATTTGCCAGAAAGGGACAGATTTTTAGGAGGAACACACCAAAAATATGAGGCAAAAATCTGGACATTCTGTGAAAACCTGTACAGTTGAGAGGTATGATCTTAGTAAATTTGTTTAGAAGACATCAGTTTCATGTGCTGCCAGAAAGTAAATAAAATTTTACTCTCTGTGTCCTTTTTCTTTTGACGTAAACAAATACTAGGGAATGCTGTATAAAAACAGGCAGAGTGAGTTCTCACTTCAGTTTTTAAAGCTGCCTGCTAAGCAATCAATGCTTGTGGTAAAGCAATGTATTTACATCCTGAAAAGCAGTTTCTCCTGAGGTTTTTTTTTTTTTTTTTGGAAATGTACCTTTTATTCTTTATATCTATAGATCCTGCATTTTTCTATAAAGTCCAAACTATTGTTTTGAAAAAAAAATCGTCTGAGGGGAAGATTCACCTCAAAAGTCTTAACTTTTGTTAATTTATGAATTCTAGGAATTTACAGAACAATTTTAAATTATAGTAGGACAGTATAAATATTGTGTTACTACATAGTTAACACAATATTTTGGTACTGTTTAAATCACATTTTCTCCATAACATTATTCTGTGTCTATGACAGAAAATGATTCTGACCTGTAGTTGTTATTTATTTAGAATTTTGAAGGAAGTCTTCCTAAAGGAAAATGCTGAAGAAAAATAATTCTTGATTTTCTTCATGAAGCAGCTGTGTAAAGTCTGTTGTTTTGTGCTCAGCAGCTAATAGACCATCCTTTTTTTATTTTATTTTATTTTGCATTTGTTAACCGGGGGTGTCTGACTGAGCCGAAAAGGTCATTTTTCAGCAGTGGCCCGGGGAGAAAAGCTCCACATAGAAAAATTACAGATACATTAAGATATTTAGACATGATCAGTACACACACAAATTACAAAATATATGTTTTTACAGTGGTATGCAGCACATCAACAATTATAGTGGAGAGAACAAACAAAAAAATATTAATTTAAAAATAAAGGTAATTAATAGATTTGTGGTGTACAGCTGAAATTTGGAACATAGGTAGAATGCATACATAGTACACAGGTACATTGTAGATTAGCCAGTGTTTGTGAGTAAGACTGAAAACCATTATCAAGTACTCTAGGTTTAGTATGTGTTTTTTAAGTTAATAATGATATTTACATTTCTGTTCTGCATACACTATTTCAGTGCCTTCTGTTTCCTCCCTGGATAAATGCCTGTCTGCCAATGTAACTGAATTTGAAAGACATTGTGTCAGCCCATGCTTATGTTTTTAGGAGAAGTCTAAGATTCCATCCAGCAATAAATCTGACATGCCAAAAGAAAGTAATGTTTGTTAATATTTCATGGTAATTGCTGGTCTGTTTCCAGGGCAGTCTGTCTGTATATCTATCTGTCTATCTATCTATCATGGAATCCGTTTACATGGTTGAACATCCAGAATATTAAATGTATTGGTTGTGCATTTACTTGGTTGAACATTTGGAATATCAAACATGTTTGTTGCCGGCTTTTGAGATCTGTCACCATTACATATTTTCAACTTCTTTGTTCAAGAGTTGTGTATAAAGCCAAAATTAATGGGAGAATGAAGGGCTAAAATGGACAATTTTTAAATATTGCTGTCATTCATTTAGAAAGTTAATGGAACAACAGGTGCTGTATCAACATGCATTTTCTGAACAATATGAAGCATGAAACATTGAGATCTGGCATTATTGACTGATTAATCCTAAATGATTTACCAAATAATCAAAACTTTTATGCAGAATGAGGTAAAAATATGAGACAAAATCAGGGATATTCTGCAAAATTCTGAATAGTTGAGAGCTATGTGCCAGTATCTGTCTTTGGGTGTATGTGGCAGTGTGGGGATTAATTTATCATGTAAATGAATCAATGGTGCTTGGCCCTTTTTTAATTGAATGTTTTATATAATGGTGGCATAAGACAAGCTCTTTATTTCTGATGGGGGATGAAAACGCTTAACTTTTTGGAATAAAACCTATTTTCACAGCCACTTGAGTCCTCGACTAGTTTTGTGTGATTATTAGTTTTATACTTAGCCAGTACATTTTTGGGATTTTGACTTTTTTTATACCATGTCCAGTCCCGACCTATTCAAGCAGTTTTGCACTACACAAGATACTGGTTTGGGTAAAGCCAGAGTGGTGGTGTCATCTTCCCTTATTGGAGACGTAACCATGTTCATTAAAATGTTAACGCAGCAACTTGGTTGATTTCAACATAGGAAATGGTTGTACAGCTTCTGGTTCTCATGAAGATTCTACATATTGGGCAGGAATGTCTTGCCAAATATTGATTTACTTTATAGGCCTAGTTGCCCAGTTAACAGCAGTGAGGCAAATGTTTCCACCTATGCAACAATTGCAAATGGGGAATGCAACAACAGGCCTGTGGGTCCTTCTGGTTCCAGCCATGGATGTATGGTGGATTTCTTCATTTGAAATAAATGTGTGGCTACTGTCAACAACAATGCTGTCAACCATTGTAGTAACTTGTAATGGATTCAGAATATTTAATTACAGTGGTTTGGTTATTGATTACAGCTACTTTACTTTGTTTGGCAAAGGATTTATGTTTGTGCCCACCCAGAAGTTAGATATAGCAGTAGTTCTTCTTGATTTAAAGTTATATGTTAGGAAATTAAATTTCAATGTTTTGTTTTCAAATGGTAATACTCCTTCCCTTCTTTAGCATATGGTTCTCGATTTGTTAGGAAAACCACCTTCAAACCCCCTTTGAATCTGACTATCAGCTTATTTGAGAAATTGTGTATGAAGGATATCACAGATGGTATTTGCAGAATAAGTGTGAGTGGAAATGTAATTTAACCAAAGATGAAATGGCTCTTATGAAAGAATTTGTGAACAACAAAGAGGTTAGTGTCATAAAGCCTGATAAGAGATGAGGGATTATGTTTATGCATGCTACTGATTATTCTAGCAAAATGTTCACTTTACTTAGTAATGAGGAACAATACCTTGAAGCATCTAAAATGAGATTAATGTAGCTTATGGTAAAATAGATGCCTTTTTATGCAATCTGTTGATGGAGGGGGCAATTGATTACAGTGGTTACAAATTTCTTAAGCTTGTGTTTCCATTCTTGCCAAATATATCTGGAATTCCTAAAGTGCACACTGTATTACTGACCTGCTCTTTCGACCCATTGTAGCCGCTGGTGGGTCCAAGATACACCCTGCCACTTGTCTTGTTTCCCATTAAAGATGAACAGGTGAGAAAGTTTGTTTACATGGTTTATTACACAGAAACACATCAGGATGGATATCAGCATTACAAAATATAAATGGACTGATTAACTGACAGACTACATGGACATACATGCTTATATCTCTACAGCTAACTATAAAATGGCAGTCAGGCTCGCAAGTGCGCTGTATTTATACACTTGTGCAAGCCCCTAGAAAGCTTCTTAAAGGTGTACATACATATTGCTCTACATCCTCCCTCTTTAATGAATTGCCCACAATATAATGACATTTGAAAAGAAACATGCAATTGTACAGACAATAAGAAATAAACACAACATTCATATCCAAGTTACTGTGTATCTGGAACAAAGTCTGGAAATGTGACTTGATCTAATAAAATAGTAATCAGAACTAGGTTTAGCAACAGGGACAGTCATTGGTAAACAACTTGCTTCAGGAGTCTTGGGATTCTTCTCAGGAACAGGGATATTCACTGGAACATCCTCTAGAACTGGAACTCTGGATAACTCACTCTGAGATAAAGAGTCTTTCTCGTAGGTATGATACTGCAATACAGGCTTGGACACAGGGATTAAATGTTTCTGGTTCCACCTAAATTCTTCTCCTTGTGATTCCACAATGTACGATCTCAGCTCTGGACATACACTTTTCATGACCTCAATCGGATCAAAACCTTTGGACATCTGCATCCTCACTATCTCCCCTTCTTATAATGGATTAAGCAGTTTGCTGCTCTTGTCATAATAGGACTTCTGGGATAAGCACTTCTTTAACAGATTGGCTTTCAGTGATCTGTTGTTCTTGACACATGGAACCAGTAATGAACTACTAATTGGTAGTGTGGTTCTGGTTCTAGTTTGTCTTGACAGAAGTTTCTGTGCAGGTGAACCAAGATGTTTATCATGAGGAACATTTCTGAGATTCAAGAGATTCAAGAAAACATCAGTATTGTCTCATTTTGACTTCTCTAGTAATTGTTTCATGCTTTGAACTACATGTTCTGCCAAACCATTTGACTGTGGGTGCTCAGGGCTACTTGTAACATGAATAAAGTCCCACTCATCAGCAAATCTTTTGAACTGCTGGCTTGTAAACTGTGTACCATTGTCAGAAATAACTTTGTGTGAACTCGACCATGGTAGTCCAGGAATCTGGTTTAGCTGAAACGGTTCTTTCTGTTGATGTGGCTTAGTACTATAACATACAGAACAAGATGAAAGTACTGTCTCAATATCCCTTGACAAAGAAGGCCAAAATACTAGTCCTCTTGCCCTTCATTTGGTAGAATCAGTTCCTGGGTGGCCACGATACAAGATAGTAATATACTGTTGTTGTAAGGACTTTGGAACAATTACTTTTGGACCTTTCATGATGATACCATTGTCAGACAAACTCTCATCTCTGTATGGAAAATATGGTTGCACTTCTACTGTTAAACAAGATTGCTTTGAAGGCCATCCTTGAATGATAAAGAGGTTGAGCTTCTGAAGAACTGGATCTGAGGCTGTATGACGTCTAAGCTCATCAAGATGTATGGAAGAAAAAATTCTCACTTTCATGGCATTAAAATCAAGTTTCTCATTTTCATGCTGTTCAGTTGTATTTTGGGCAATCTGGATAAAGTAGCGGTAAGAAAAATAAGTTTGCCTTTTGTGTAAACAAGATTGAAATTATACTTTTGCAATTACAACATCATGCATTGCAGGCTGGCAAGAGATGTATGCATAGGCTTTCTCAAAATAGTGACTAGAGGTTTGTGATCTGTTTCAATCTGGATAGGTCTACCATAAATATAATCATGGAACTTCGAACATGCAAACACAATTGCCAAGAGTTCTTTCTCTGTCTGCGCACATTGCATTTCAGTCAGGGTCAGAGTTCTGGACACTTAGGCTACTGGTCTATCCTCTTGAAGAATGACTGCACCAAGACCAAACTTCAAAGCATCACAAGAAAGAGTAAATGGTTTGTGAAAATCACAGTATCTGAGTGTTGGTGGACAGGCAATGCTCTGTCTCAGGACATCAAATACTCTCTGGTGTTGTTCTAACCATGACCAGGATACATCTTTGCATGTCAGCTTTCTAAGCGGTACTGAAAGTTGGCTTAAATCTGGAATGAACTTGCCTAGGTAGTTAACCATGCCAATAAAACGTTGTAGGGCTTGAACATAGTCTGGAACTGGCATCTCAAGAATTGCTGTTTGCTTGGAAGAATCTGGTCATAAACCTGAACTGGTAAATAAATGACCAACATAAGTAAATTCTCGTAGCCTGAATTTGTACTTCTGAGGATTCAGCTTAAGATTCACTTCACGTGCTCTTTCCAGAACTGTCCTGAGGTTTCTGTCATGCTCTGGTTCACCATTACCTCCTACTAGAATATCATCTACTATAATAGAACATGGATATACAGCTCCATTTCACACTGGAAGACGTCACTAGCAGAATTTATCCCAAATGGCATTCTCAAAAATCTGTGTCTGCCAAAAGGAGTACTGAAAGTAGTTAGCAATGAGGGCTTTCTATCAAGCAAAATTTGCCAAAATGAACACTTTGCATCCAAGACAAGAAAAGCAGTGGCATTTAGCATAAAAGCTGCAAATTCTGCAACTGCATTCATTGGATGATGAGATATTTTTAGTGCTTTGTTCAAATTTCATGGATCAACACACATTCTGATATCATTTCAGCTTTTCTTATGAGCTATGACCATGGAGGATACCCATTCGGTTGGTTCTTCTACTGGAAAAATCATGCCTTGCTGCACCATTTTAACTAGCTTGGCTTTGACTCTGTTCTGCATAGGTACTGGAACTTTCCGGGCTGGCCTGACAACTGGACTGACCTCTGGGTCTAACTTCATGGAGTACACAGTTGGGACTTTGCCTAGTTTGTCTTCGAAAAGCTCAGCATAGGTAGAAAAAATAGTATGGGCAAAATTAGAACAGTGGTCTTTTTAAGCTAATATGATGGACTTCCTTATTAAATGACAGCAGTCCCATTTTCAAACTGTCTCTAAGGCCTATTAATGACTGTACGTGTCTTTTGACCACGTAAAATTGCAAGTCATAGCTGTTCCCAGCAGAGTAACATGAAAGCACTACCTTCAGTTTGAATTTCTTCACCTCCATAAGCAACAAGTTTCGCACACTTTGCCAAATCAAGCTTCTCACCAGCACATACTTCTGCTGACATAACATTGCACTATGAACCTCTGTCAACTTTGAGCTCTTCCATTTATCCAAACAGTGCAAAATACTTCATTCTTTGCCCATAAATCTACTGCATCGGCTGTTTCATTAAGCACAGACACACTATCAACATAAAAAGTATGGTCACAGCTTTCTAATTGATCAACTTGCTCTTTGAATATTCCCTTTTAATAAAATAATGCCCCTTATTTGATTCATAAAACCTTTTGAAATGATTCCACTTAATGCATTTGTGGCACTCCTGACCAAAAGCTAAGTACTTTTCTCTTTTGGGCTCATGATTTGCACCACAGTTACATCAGTTGACTATGAAACCGGGACTGGGTAGAGGCAAATACTTTGAGTTCACTGACTCACTCTTATGCTTCACTGAGACTGTGAGATTTCCAAAGTGCACCTTGGAACTTGATAGAAAGCTATGGGGTTTCCCAGAGACTGTTGCAGGTCTCCCCATAGCTGCCATGTGCTTGGCCTGTTTCTTTTAACCACGTTCTGTATACTATCAACATTAGCACGGGAAGACACTGGAAGCATGCATTTCTCATTTGTAAACATATTTGTGTGCTTTTCTGTGAGGTCATATATCTGACAAATCTCAATGGCCTTATTCAAAGTTAAATCACTGTCACAAAGCAAAATCTTTCTCACAACATCATCTTTAATACCACACACAAGTCTGTCATTCATTACCTCATCCCTTAAATCACCAAATCTGCACACTTTAGCCTTGTCTCTCATCAGTTATAAATGCTACAAAAGTTTCCCTGGGCTTTTGATCTTTTGTGTAAAATAAGTGCCTTTCCATTGTCATTTGGGGGTTACACATTTCTTTAAATTTATGTTTCAAGCACTTAGGGCCTTCCCTTGACTCAGCCAGTACCACTATATGATGATTTCCCCCCTCCCTGCAAATACAGCAGGTGCATACACAAATGAACGCTCTTTCTATGGCTTCTGACCCAGCTAAATTAAGCAGAATAAATCCCTTTGTACGGTCGTCTTTATCAAAAAATGCAGCTTGTATGAAAATATCGTACTCTTGCTCAAACACTTTCCAACTCTTTGCAATATTATTGTCAAAGACAAGTGAAGCTGGCTTTCGAAATCCATCTGCCATGCCAACAAATTATGCCCAAATACATTGAAAAAAATGGCCCTTGTAATTATGTATGAACATGCACGAACAGTCAGTACTTGTAATGACATTCAAATGCACAATAAACTTTTCAAAATACTGTACTTTGCGAAATATGCTCTGAAATGTCTCTATTTTGTGAAATAACTGCACTGTAATACTACATAAACATGTGAAATCTCTATATACCTCAGATATCTTGAATAGCTTAAGAAATGCAAAAAGGTACATGCTATAAGCTACTTTGAAAAATAAAAATGTCATTTTCCTTATTTTATTCATTTTATATGATTCAGATTTAATTTCAAACATTTTCCATAGTTATTTGAATATTTTTCCAATATGTCACAGTTTCAGACATTTCTTTTACTTAAAATTTTGTTTAGAGCATTCTGAGTACTTCATTTCATATTTTGCGAATAAGAAATCATTTAAGTAAGCTTTGACACCTGAAATACATTTCTGACCTGTTTTTGCAAGTTAAACATGAGTGCCTTGTTTGTCCAGAATCTGGATTTCTGCATCCCATTCTGACACCATGTCACTCGTTTTGTTTCCCATTAAAGACAAACAGGTGGGGTAGTTTGTTTACATGCTTTATTACACATAAACACATCAGAATGGATAGCAGAATTACAAAATATAAACAAACTGATTGACAGACTACACAGACATATATGCTTATATCTCTACAGTTAACTACAAAATGGCAGTCAGGGTCACACATGCTCAGTATTTATACACTTGTGCAAGCCCCTAGAAAGCTTCTTAAAGGTGTACATACGTATTGCTCTACACACCCATTATTTTTTTACATTGATAGAAGAATTAAAAGATTGAAGTCTCTATTCAAATAAATTTGAAATGATTCCTGGACCTCTATGTAGCATCAAAGCCATGTTGTTTCATGATAATTTATTCCTAGAAAATACTGATGTTAGAAATTTGTTCTGCTATATTCCTAATGATATAGGTATACAATGCTTTAAGGAATTTTTAAATAAAAAGAGTGGTCTGTCTAAAGAGGAAATCAGTATCATTAGTGATTTTATGGAAACTATTTTAAACAATACGTTTTTCAAATGAGAATATTATAAGCAAATTAGAGGTGTCTCTAAGGGAACTGTCTGGGCCACCCTATATGTGTGCCCCCCCATATGCATACCTCTCAGTTGTCCATGATTTGCAGGGACATCCCTGATTTTGATCCAGTTTTTAGCTCTGTTCCTCTTAATCCATCCTAAAACTAGTGACTTTTGGAGGAAAGATGATGAATTACACTTAATGAATAGTGGCAATAATTAAGAGTTATAGACTTCTTTTACTTCAGAAAATGTGTATTAATTCATATATTCTGATACTGTCAATGGCTCAGCTTAATAACACTAAGAGTTTAAAAGTGTCCCTGACTGTCCCTGATTTTTTTCTGGATTTGTCCCTTATTCTGTTGAAACGTGTCCCTGATTGGTTGAGAGTTATACCCATATGCAAATATTGTTATGTGGCATTGGGAACAGGAGATTGTATTTTTATCTCAATATAAGCAATATTTTACTACTTATTTGAGATTTTTGAATGATATTTTTATAATTTGGAATGATGACGAAGGCTCCTTAAAAGAATTCATCGATTATACCAATAGTACTATTAGGTTTTTAAAACTTCTGCGGTGGTGCAGCGGTAGTGTTGTTGCCTCACAGCAAGAGGTTCTCCCATTCGATTCTCGGCTGGAGTGCGGGGAGTGCCTTCTGTGTGGAGTCTGCATGTCCTCCCCGCAGTTGGGTGGGCGTTCGAAAGACATGCGTAAATGGGCGTGCCTTCATTGAAGATTGAAAGTCGAGCTGGCACCTCGGCATTCGTGAAAATCTACTGCCAATCATTAGCGGACCAGAGTTCTGCTGTGGCGACCCCTAACCGGGAAAAGCCGAAAGACAACAACAACAACTATTAGGTTTTTAAAGTTTACTTACAACTTTACTGCTCATAGTATTAACTATTTGGATGTATTACTAATTAAAGATTTTAGTTTACAAGCATTTATATCTAATCTGTTTAGAAACAGTACTTCTCTGATAGCTATTGACATTTTAATAGTTGTCTCCCCTTTAAGCAGAAAAGAAGTTTGGTAAAGGCCAAATGGTGCATTTGGCAAGGATTGTCTCTGATGGCAATGACCTGCAGGAAGAAATTGTAATATTGAAATAAATGTTTATCGAAAGAGAATACCTAGAGTATATGTTGAATGACATTCATAATGAAATTAACAGGGGAAGTAAAGAAAAATTCTATCCCATTTTGGTGTTCTTGACTCTAAAAAAGACAGCAAAGATATGAATTTAAATATTTATTTCACAAATAGTATGTTGTTTAAATTTGGTCAAAAGAGTAATGCTATAAAAATCTTATCGGGGTAATTAGAATGTTTTTAGGAGTGATCTAGAGTTAAGGTGGGTGACCAACCTGTATTTGGTTTTAAGAGGTTTAATAATGTAAAAGAAAAAATTGAAAAAGTAACTTACATTAGTGGAGATGGTGATTGTGGTTTAAGGAAAGGCACCAGGAAGTGTGGAGCTTGCAGACAATGAAGATTTGTCTATAAAGGGGATATTATTAGACTATGATTTTCATTTTCATCAAAGTTTCAATTGTAAAACTGTGGGAGTTGTATATTTGGCATTCTGTGATTTTTGTTTTTTTTTTATTTTATGTGGGTAAAAATGAGGGTTGCTGCAAAAAAGGATTTTTTATCTAATAATTCTGCAGGCGACTCTCTTTTTTCTAACTTTGTTGGTAAAATATGGAACCTCCTACCAAATGACCTGACAGCTCTTACATCTCTTCCATTATTCAAAACTAACCTTAAACATTTCCTCTCCAACCACTGGTTATGCTCTTGCAATAACCCTGACTAATCTGCTTTTTCATTTCCTTGTCCTCTGCTCTACCATGCCTCACTAAAATTTTTCTCTGTTAAAATTTATCCTTATATCATAATTACTCTCTGACCTTTCTACTCTGTCCAGCTCTACCTATCCCATCTAACCACCAATCCTGTTTTCCTAATCCTATCTTATCCTGTAGATGTCCTTAGTAACCTTATATCCCCATCTTTTCTTGATTTGCTTACTTATTGTTTTTTTTGTGGGAAAATAGTCTAATCATTTTTTTTACTATGTACAAATCTTGTTCTTGTAACATTTTGTTATACTTTATTGTATTGTTGTTTTTAAATTACTTGTAACATTAAATGTTTTGAAAACTTGGAGCTTTTCTCCTCGGGCCTCCACTGAAAATGGACATGTATCCAGTTGGACTAGCCCGGTTAACAAATGTAAAATAAATAAATAAATAAATAAATTTATGAACATTGTTATGATGTCAAAAACAAGAAAGGGATGAATGTCCTATATAGGCATAGTACTGACTGTGTGGAGAATAAAAAAATATTATTTTTTTCATTTTAGAAAAGGTGGCTAAGAACCTAAAGGGTGGTCCCTGGGAATGCACTCTAGAATACAGGGAATGATTATAGTAAATGATATTGAATGCGAGCCAGAAACCAAAGTTAAATGATGCTGTCTCTTTAACCAGCTTGTTGAAGCTGAGACCAGCAAAATCAATGGTGATTGATTCTTTTTTAATTGAATGTTTTATATAACGGTAGCATAAGATGAGCTCTTTAGTTCTGATGAAGTCCCGATTACAGGGGATGAAAGCACTTAACTTCTTGAGAATAAAACCTATTTTTGCAGCAGTTGAAGTCCTCGACTGGTTTTGAGCCAAGCATTGTATGGTGTAAAATACTGTACATGACAGAAGTCTTGCTACAGATGTCCAGATTGCAGTGTCCCTCCTGATTTGTCTAGGCAGTGAAAGTATCCCTTGAGCAGACTTAAAACATTTCCACTATATTACACTTTTCTGCATGCATTGCATTATAGGCCATTTCTTGCATGGTCTGGAAATTGCAGATTGGTGTCCTTAACCTGGGTTCTAGAGCATATCTGTCACTGCCTGTACACAACAAACATATTACACCTGGTCTGCTCCTGATACCCATGCATATAGATCTGTCTAATTAATATGTATGTGCACCTACAGTATAGGTTAGACATGTCATGTGTGCCACATGTGTGAGTCATTGGAACTGTCTGTGTGGCTCACAGACACATTATAAATAATGTCTTGGGAATTACAGACCACCTTACAGTTAAGGGAGTAGAAGCCCTTCCTGTGATGTGTTACAGTCACTCTGGATCAGGTGAGGCCTTGATGGTAGTTTCTGTGTGTTCATGTGTGTGTGTTCATGTGTGTGTGTGTGTGTGTGTGTGTGTGTGTGTGTGTGTGTGTGTGTGTGTGTGTGTGTGTGTGCATGTGTGTAGTCTATGGCTTCTAGTAACTCAGACAAATAGGCTACACAGTTCTGGTTCTGTTCTCCACATTTCTAGAGAATCAGCTATGTTGCTCCACATGCTGTAGCATAATTCCAAGGAACTATTTCAGCATTCATGACACTGATGCCTGTGATAAAATGTGTCTCTAGTAGGTGTCTAGAAGTTCTTTGTAGCATACAGGATTACTCCCTCCTCCCAGCCTGTTCTAGATTTAGGTGAAAGAGACTTTTCTACATTTGGGCCTGCAATATTGAACATTCTCTGAAATTAAATCAGAAAAAAAAATAAACTTGCAAACCTTCAAATCCACCCCAGGAGAACATTTAAGTAAAGATGCTGAGTAAAAGTGCTTCCATGACACTAACTAAAATGTTTTAACTAACATGTGATGTGTTTCCTGATGTAGCATACACACTGCTCTGATTCTCTGTCTTTGTTTCCTTTGGTGTATTTACTTTGTTTGCTTTTTTCTTCAATTTATTATAATGCTTAGTCAGACTTTGTCTGAATAACAACCCTTAACTTGTACTATATTGTTTGCAATCCATTGTGATGCTCAGTCAAACTCCGCTTAAATTGATTAACAGCTCTTAACTTGTGCCAAATGTGTTTTTTGCGTGGATTGTGACAGAAAAGTCAGCAGACCAACTTACTTATTTGTTTAACAATCAGGAAAATAAAAATAAAAACTAAAATAAAGATGTTTAAAGCTACACATACCTTAGCATCCACAGGAAACAGCATACCATTAACCCCCTAAATTCTGCTTGTGGGCAACGCAGCTCAACAAGGTCTGTTTCAGTCTCCCTGCCTCCACAGAGCAGGTACACAATCTCCTGGTCTGTGAGCTACTGGTATGGCAGGTATTGTCTGTATTTCCTCCATTGGCCTAACTGGCCATGATGCCCAACTTTGCAGGCACCGACTCTACTTCACAGATACTTGGCTTGCAGTCCAGGGGACCTTAACCCAAATTTCCAGTTGCAGTAAAGCACCATCTGGTTAAGTGACTTATTTAAAGTCACACAGTAAGCAAATGAGGGCTGAAGGAATCAAACCCTGTACCACAAGAACTATCTTGCAGTTTTAATCCTTTGCACCAACTGCAAGTAGCAGCTGGTAATACACGCTGCTGAAGAACTGCAGCTGTTAATCCAAGCATTCCTCCTTTCATGTGCACAATGATTATCCGTGTGAGCAACAGGTATGCGTCATGTGCAACATGCTAATTTTATATGGACTGGTGATGGGACCTGGTCTGTATGGTATTTATTTTATAGATGTCCTTGAAGTATGGTTGACCATGTTTGTTGGTGACTGTAAGCAGGGCAATGTTATTTATTCATCCACTCATGCTAAACTGTAACAAAATGAGCTGGGACATGCACATACCTGGTGTACAAGAAACAGTCTTAAGCTAAATGCAAAAAAGTGTAGTACTTGGCTATAAAGCTGTTCCCACCTTATATATGTATAAGTGGTACTCCTGTTCAAACAGATACAGTCATAACAGGCCTGGCTACTTATGCAGGCAACTCTCTCTCATTCGATCATCATGTTTCCACCATAGTCAAGAAATTAATTTCCAAGAGAATATCTTCAAGATCCAAACAAATCAACCTACCACTGTGCTCTTCCCTTAGCAGAACCATCGTTGACTATTTTGTCCATGTTGGCATGTACAAATCCAAGCATATCTGTCAGCTGGAAAGGCCCCACAATTTGTAACCAAAAATCAAACACACACAAAAAAACTAAAGACAGCAAATTCTTTAACTCTTCCAATAGAGTAGCACAACTCTCCTTTGATGAGCTCTTTTTTGTGTGTTGATTTTACAACAGAGCATTTTACCTGGACATTTTTTTTCTTAATGACTATGTCTTTTTACTTTATTTTAAACCGGCTGATGTGCCTTTTTCCAGTTCTCCTAAAATATTTTGTTTTGATGATAATCATCCTCAAAAGGTAAATTTTATAACTGCCTTGATCAACAAATTATGACTTCAAAATACAGTTCTGAGCATTTTTTTTGCTTCACGTGCATAAACATCATACTGAAACTATTAACAGTTCTCAAGTTCATCAGCTCATTGTATGAAGCAGCAATTCTTTGGAAAATTTCTGTACTGAAATGTGCTTATGACTCTGTTTCTGTATTCACTGACTGAGCAACCTGTACGACACTGTTAAAGGTAGATGCTTGTTCTACTCTCAAGAAGCTGTATGACTAATTCATGAGCAAGAATAAAAAGAAAAGATAAAATAAAAGAAAACATGACAGATACTTTCATGTAGCTGATTCAGTTACATCTGCTCAGTTCAAAAAGGCTTCCCTTTTTTTTCTAATAAGGGACTTTTTAGACAGCTGCAACACTTCAGAGCCCAGTCACACAGATTGGCATCTTTAATGGGAAACTGTTTCTTGTTAGTCTTAGTGTCCAAACAACAACACATTTCATTTGGGGGGGTTATCCCTTCTCTCAATTGCCGGACCAGTAAATAGTGAACAATTGATGCAAGTGATGGTGGGATTGGAGAGACTAATTTCACCTTGCCTATCTCAAGCAGGGGAATAACAGTTGCTCCAATGACAGTGGGTCATGACACCTGTGGTGTATGTGTAAAAAGCAGTGTGTAGTGCTGTAGTTCAGACCATATTTTTGTGAGTATGCAGCATACCAGACATGCAAGCCTCTGAGTGAGTCACAGCTGTAGTACAGGTTCACTGAAATTACTTTCAATGATAGTAGAGCTTGCTTCTTTCTTCACTGATGTGTGACCTTGAAGCTGGTATATATAAATATGGGGGGTCTGAGGCAACCCACATGAAGGGTGCATGGGAGTTAGCTCCCTGCAAAAAAATTGTTGAGCTGTTTGTAAAAGGTGGTTTTGATGAATACTTTTTGTTTTGTTTCCATTTATCTAAATTACATTTGATGAGTTGACGTGAATCCGCTGCATCATATAGAACTAGGTAAACAGTTACAGAAGCAGCAGTGGAATGTTACAGCAATACCCAGCATAGCAGTAGAATCAGCAGTGGAAAAACATGGTGAAGAGTCTGAAGAGAAAGGAGAAGCTTCAGTACCACATGCAAGTTGGATATAAGCACAATACATCAAGGCATTGGCAAAGTGGTAACATCTGGTCCATAACTATGGGTTATGACAAACACAATGCAGAATAAAATGCTACATGAATCATCACATCCAGACTATACAAAATACTGTTTACACCGCCCATGCTTTGATCAGACATATTCTTATACATGCATGCATGACAGGGGTGGGAAGGGTACAGTCATCATCATTTGCAAGGATGGCTCAGAAAGATACACTGAAAATGTATCATATGGGGCTGAGTCATGACAGCTGAATTCAATAGGCACATAATCTGCTATCAGCTTGTTGGAGGGGAGATCGGGGATCACATCCTCGAGTAATGAGGTTAAACTGCTATGCCATAGCCATTCGCTGTGTGCACTGTAGTGGTGCAGTCATGGGGCTTCATGCAGTGTGTAGAAGGGAAGATGCAGAGTTAAGGGAAGAAATGCCTGCATCCTGTGGGGTTTCTAATGGTGTGACCCTATAGAGCTTCCACATACATGTCATAGACAACAGCCATATGCAGACATTTGCACTCAGTGTGCCCACAGATAATAATGAAGGTATAGAACCACAGGAATGATCACAAGCAGCCTGGTTAGGGGTACTAGGTGTGGACCCTGAGGAATATTATTGCATATGATTTTGAGACTGCTAATCATTGGATGTGGCAGGCTGTGTGGCCATAGTTGACATAAAAGCCATTTCAGTCTGTGTATTAAGTGCAGGCATGCCTGCTCACCTTGCACCTGGAACATACCACACCCTCCCACTGCATGACTTGCAATAGCAAACAGGAGGGCATTTGTTATGTGACTCTTCAAAGCATTCGTGTAGACTACATTTGCAACCACAGACCTGAGCAGCAACAGCAGTTTCCTCTCTGTATATTCCACATCACTATGCAGATGTTGCATAGCATCACACAAGCCATGGAATATATGCATAGTCTCCAGGACGCTGTCTGTGACTGGATCTCTCACCTGAACATGCACTAATTCATGCTAAGTATTCTTCTCAGATCAGGGATTGATCTGGAGTTTTGGTGGTGCCATATACCCCCCCACTTCTTCTCTATGTTGGGTATGTACATGTCAGATGCAGTGCAAATGTTAAAGGATAAGTGGGCTGAAAATTCATGGGGAGCATGAGCAGGGATCACACTCACAAGTGGGCTATCCTGCACTGGTAATGTTTTCTTTTCAGCCTGTATTTACAAAGGGATCTCTGATATTGCTAATGTGTGTGGGACCTCCTATACTTGTAGATAGTGCCACCATGTCATCATAGTGTGCATGTGCATGTTGCCATCAGCAACAGCACCAACAAGTGATCTCTACTGGCATTGCATATATGATGCTTAATTGTGCAGATCCATTCATTAGTCGAACCTGTAGAAGCATGAATACATGCTACCTTTGGAAGTATGCTAATATATGCCTATCCCCATGCCATATACAATGGCAGTCAACTCTACATGTGTATAGTAAATTGCTACAAACATATCTTGATGCATGGATTGTTGCTGTGGTAGCCCAGAGGTACCTGAAAAGACAGATATGCAGAAAGTACTTTATGAATCAGTCCCATCACACATGCAGTACACTATACTGTATAGATATGTACTGGGTACTACTAACTCGGTGTGTCCCCTACACAGATATTCAGGTGGTCATTACTAGACTAGCTCTCACACCCAAGCCACCCCCAGAAATTAGGGTCCCTTCCCTCTCCCCAGACAAAAACTCCTCCATCTCTGGAGCCATTTCTGTGTTGTCAGTCCACCCCTGTTGTGCATATGGCTTTGGCAATGCACAGTGCCTTGTCCTTTGCACGTGGTATTGTACTGGTTATGCTTTATCTCACGTGTTGCATAGATCTATTATAGTCACACACAGCATTCACGTCCTGAACCACATCTTGACACACTTGGTCCTTATACATTTTGTGCCGTGGCACCTTTGTCTAGGGTGTGTGTGTGTGTGTGTGTGTGTGTGTGTGTGTGTGTGTGTGTGTGTGTGTGTGTGTGTGTGTGTGTGTGTGTGTGTGTGTGTGTGTGGAGGGCCTGCATTAATGTTTTATTCTTCTGCTTTGTGAATGTTTCCAGCTGTTGCCTGTTTCCAGAGCCCCTGGCAAGTCATGTACAGTTGTGGGTTACACATGTCAGTGAATCAGTGTGTCAGGCAATCTGTGGAAGTTCTCCACCTATGGCCACTGACTCCCTTTCAAATTATGCATATGGTGAGCAGGATCCATCTTCACTCCTCCCCCTAAAATATACACTTTGCTGCTGTAGACATGGGCTCCTTACATCACTTCCTACAGTGGATAATGATGTATGCCCTGTGAATTCATACTTCTTACCATGCATTACCATGCCTACTACTCTGTGCAGACACATTCATGGCCCTTATGTCTCATCTTTCCCTATGTGTTCAGTCCCTAAGTTTGGCACTACCAGCACCTCAAAAGAACATGACAGTGCTATGCTATTGTGTGTGTTCTCCATCACACATACCACAAGTGTTGAGTACAGTGCTGGAATGCATTACCATACAGATTTTCTGCCTTCAGTATATGTATATTCACTCCAGGGATTTTGTATGTATAGTCGTATTTTCTTATGTAAGTGTTCTTGCACAAAATGACACCAACACATTGCATTATGTCAATGAGGGCCTCGTAGCATGATAGTTACATCAGTGAATCAATTTAGTATCACTTTCTCCGAATCACATCTAGAACACAATGTGTTTGGCATCCCAGCCAGCACTAGACATGCTTGATATGGGTCCATAGAAGCATTTGACCAGTATGCTCATGCACACATCCTGTTTGATGCATAGTTCTGTAGTTCTGTGCTACAGAGGATTGGTAGTGCCCCTCACATGATGTGCAAATATACATCCATGTGCTTAGGGCTACTATTTTGCTCCTCAAGAGGACCTGCATAGTAGTCATACCTTCCTCAGACAGTGTTAACAGCAGGATTACTGCATGAAGTGCAAGTGATAAAGATTTACTTGTTCTTCCTTCACAATGATTTTTCTGAGTGTTTGCTGGGGAGGTATGATGGTCTCCCAGAGCACAGTAGATGCTTGGCATGAGCCTGCCAGGATCATGAGTGATGCTACCAGCATCAACCATTCTATTAAGCAGTGCCAGCATTGTTCCAGCAATCTAAAGTGGTGTCACCCAGCTCTGCTTCATTATTGGGAGGCAGTGGATAGGGAGAGAGCACTAGACATATATTGTAGGCCATTTCTAGACCTACCACCCACATCTACACCCCCCCCCTCAAATCTCCTATTAACAAGTCCTCAAGACATTATCCAGGGCCAACAACATTGCATCTATGGAGCTAAATAATATACCAGGCTGCATTTTGGCCAGCCCAAAACTGGACCTGCCAGACCCTCTACAAGGGCTATTCAGCGTCAGTCACTAAACAGGCTTTCTGCTTGATGAATGGAGGACATCAACTATTATCCCCTTGTGGAAAGGTGGAGCATCAATGGACCCTGAAAATTATATATCCATAAGCCTTACCAGCCTGATCAGTAAGGCTATAGAAAAGATCATTGTGGAGCTAATAAATAAGTACTTGGTAACCTCAACCCAAGCCAGCTTTGATTTTTCAAGAGCAGATCACATCCACTTAATCCGGACAACTTCCTTGAGATGGTCACTGAAGCAATGAATGGTGGCAAATTAGTGCATACCACATACCTAGACCATGCAAAGGCTTTCAACACCATCCCACACTCAGGTATCAAACATAAACTATTCCAGCTAAATGTTAATCCTTATGTAATTTATTGAGTTTCTCTACCTCCTTCAAAAGACTTGTCATTAGTGGGGTACCCCAAGGGTCAGTCTTTGTGACATTCCTCTTTGACATTTACTTCTCAGAGGTCAAAGACACTTTTATGGGTTTATGGCTGACCAGGCTTGCAGATGACTGTAAACATGGTGTCATCATAAACTCCCAGAAGACTTCAGGATCCTCCAAGATGGCCTTTCTGAAACCAATAGCTGGTGTCAACACCATGGACTAAAACTAAATGCCCAAAAATGTATAATACTATACCTCAGCAGTAAGACGTCCCTTGTAACTATGGTATTCACAACATGACTGAAAACTGATCTAGTAGTTAAGGACCTGGGAACCTATGTAAACATTGTCTTTCAATCACCATGTATCTACTACTGTAAAGAAGTTGTTTTTTATTGCACAACTTATTACTAAGGGTATAGTTTTCAGGTCAAGGGATGTGATCATTCCATGGTATTCTGCACTCAGCAGGCCAATCATTGAGTATAATGTCCTTAGGTATTTACCTGCCCAAATATCTAACACAACTTGAATGCCCACAATGCTTTCTTACTATGAAAGTCAATGGCTTAAATGATAAAAACTTGGTGGACCGTCTCAAAGCCTTGTCTCTTTTGTGGACATCCTATAGGCTTCTGAGAGCAATCTATGCCTTCTGAACAGAGCCTCAACAGATCCTAACCTGTCAGACCTATTGCACATTCATAAGTCTAATGGAGGCATAAACACCAACTTAAGAGATGTTGGGCTGGTATAATAGTTAAGGTGTTTACCTTACATACACAAGATATAGTTTTAGATTCCTATCTTTGGAAGGGACATTGGCTAGGCTTAAAATGGCCTGCAAGGGCAGCTAGCATATAACTTATCCATGAACCTATAAATGGTTCTGATGCTCAAGTTTTATGGGCTTTACTAGAAAAGCTCACACAGACTCTGCCACAACTTCCTGTGAGGGAAAGGTTAGTCAATGTTTGCTTTTTTGTATTTTGAGTTGCTTTATTGCCTTCTATTTTGTATTTTGTGCTTCATTTTCTTTACACTGCGTTTTACTTGCATTCTGCTTTTAATTGCATATTTAAACTAGGAAAGAGACCATAGCTGTGTCTCTTGTGAGGCACAAAAATTAAGATTTTCCCCACTCTCCTACCCAGTTGCTGATGTGTTATGTTAATTTGACCACATATTTCCTTCCCTCTCCTCTTTCATTGGCTATTGTGAGTAAGCACAAAATTATCATTTTGTGAAACCACTCCCCTCAGCTATTTAAATTTATTAGCCATCCCATTGTATTCCATAAAACCAGAATGCAAAGTGCCCACCCCTTACAGTCTATCTTGCTCTTTTAAAATTAGTCCCTGTTCTCTCAGATAGTTAAAGCTTAGGTTACCCCCGCTTTCATATCTAACAGCTTAGTGGACACTGCAGGTCTTAGGGTATTAACCAATTTTTCCATCGAACCTTTAAATTCTGCAATATCTATTACAAGACAACCAATTACTCTACAGTCCACATTCTGCATCTCAGTAGTCATCTTGGGATTAGGGTTTCTGTTTTGCTCTGGTGAGAGAAGGAGTGTAGAAACATTATTTCCTGGGAACTGCTGATCTGGAAAGCCTAATAACTGCTTCATAGGTGCCAGTTTGGAAGGTGTGTTTATATTTTGCTTCTGATGAGAGAAGGAGTAGAGTGCATAGACTCCTGACTCTTTCTGGTTGAGAAATGAGTGTCTGTGTTTAATCTTCCTGATTGGTCTGGTTGCTATTCAAGGCATCTACCAGGAAGAGGCTTCAACAAGCCTATGGACCTTTATGTCATCTAGAGAAGAAGACTGTGGATAACCAAACAGGCCATGACCTGCTTCTCATCTTTGAATTGGTGCTACTGTTTTGCTTCTGGTGAGAGAAGAAGCAAAGCAGCATTGCATCTCCGCAGAGTGAAGCTGTGGTGAGACCAACACTAGTAGTAGTCAGGTGGTGGCTATTCAAGTGACTCCCCTCTTTTTAGCATTCTTGACAAGCTAGTTCTTTCATTACGTACTGCTTGATTTGCTTCTAACTTCAGAATATTTGCCTAAATACTTTATCAATAAATCATCAGGGTCTACTTATTAGTTTCCCTTCAAGTGTTTGTCAGTGCCCTGTATAGCCACAGACACCTTGAATTGACATTTTCCCTGAAAAAGCACCACTGAAATCTCACCAATGCCTAGTTGCACATAGGACAGCTAGTTTGCAGTGACAAGCACTACCCCCAGAGCTGCAAACCAGATAGTCCTGACATTACTTTATATTCTCACTTCAATTGTCTAATCAATAAAAATAGTCTGTTACTATGGATATTAACTTTCCCACTATCTCTGTTACCAGCTTGGTGGATATGGGCATCCTGAGGCAATGTCGTAATTGCCTCATGTTTACTGACAACCAGCTAATTCTCAAACAAACTGATATGGTATGTTAGAGATGTATTTACACAATATCACTGGAGGCAAAGCTCTGACATAAAAGCACCCCTAATGTCAATAAGGTTGTCAGTATTACACACTCTGCACCCATCACACAGAATTCAAAGCAGACACATAGACCCACATATGGTGAGGCATTTAAATGTAACCTTCCTAAACCCCAAAACCTTCTAGATAAAGTACACATAACAAACACCCTCAGCAACCCCAAATGCACTCTTCCAAACCAACACCTGCATCAACACATACAGCCACATCTCATAGAGCCTCTACTTCTAAACCTATAAGGCAAGCCACCACACAATCCAACATTCTGGTCATAGGAGACTCTATGGTGAGATGCACTGATGTCCTTCTTACCAGGCTGAGTAAGGAAAAAGTCACAGTCTGTTGCTTATCTGGGGCCAGGATCTGCCACATTACACATACACACAGGTCTCTGGAACACAACTACCAGTATGACTCAGTCATAATCCATGTGGGTGTAAATGGTCTGAGATGTACCTCCCTAGACTATATGAATACAGACTTCATGGAGCTCTCAGAATATGTGCCCCAGGCTGGAATGAGCCTAGCAGTGAGCAGTATTTTACCTTCTCCAAAGATGATGGCACAATATGAACAAAAGATGACTAACTTTAATAATTGGCTTAATTTCTGGTGTCATTCTAAGGGGTGCAATATTTGTCAGCATGTTAGGTGATGGTCAATAGACTACACTACTTTGACAGAGATGGTCTGCACCTCTCCCCAACTGTCCTTCAAATATTAGCTAAAACATTACCAGTATAAAGACAAAATGATTGATTTCAACAATTGGCTAATCTTCTGGTGTCATTCAAAGGGAATCCAGTATCTGTCTGCCTGGGACACCATGATCGACAGACCACATTGCTTTGCCAGAGATGGTCTGCACCTATCGCCCCTGGGATTCAGGTTGCTGGCTATGGCTCTTGCCACCCCTATGGTGCCTTTTTTAGGCAAAGTTCAAAGGACAAAAGCACCACCATAACAGGTACAAGCATACACAATCTGAAGGTAATGCTACTCAATGCTAGAAGTCTAAATCTCAAAATGCACTCTCTTGAGGCACTCCTAAAAAAATGGAGAACATAGATATCTGTGCAGTAACCGAGACCTGGTTCAAGGCTCCAGAGAGCACCCCTGCAGTACCAGGCTACAACTCTTACCACTGTTTTCGGCCACCAAACCAGGACCAAAACACTAAAAGGTGGAGGAGTGTCCATATTCATCAAGGAAATTCACACCACAAGGCAAGTTGCCCAACACAATGCATATGAAATTCTCCAGGTGCAACTAACACTAGGTAAGACTTCAATCCAAATTGTAGCTTGCTGCAGATCCCCCACCACACCCAAAGATTCTCACTACACCTTTCTAAACATACTAGAAAATATTAAGATACAACCACATACCCTAATACTGGGTGATTTCAACTACCCTGCCATTAACTGGGAAACCTACTCGTGTACCAATACCTTTGCCTAACTGTTCTTGGAATTTATAAATTTCAATGCCCTCGATCAACTAATCCATAGTCCCACCAGGGGCTTCAATATCCTAGGCCTTGTTGGTCATTACCAACATTGGAAATCGATGCTCCACACCTATGGTCACCCCTTCGTTGGTCAGGTCTGACCATAAGCTAATCACCCTTAGCATCCACATCCCTCCCCCACCCCCCAGTAAGGAAACCTCTATAAAAAACTTCTCCAAAGCCAACTTCATGCTACTCAAGTCAGAAGTGACAAACTTCATGACACCCATGCAGACGGGAACTGAAAGTTCGACTGCTGAATCCTACACTAAGGCACTGTATGAGCACATCCACTCAGGAATGAATCGTACCATCCCAAATAGAACCAAGATGCTCTCCCCCAAAAAAAGGAAGCCAATCTGGTGGTATCCCTGCCATAAACAAACTTTATAACAAAAGGAAGAAACTGTTGCAGAAAAGAGGGTCCCAGGATGCAAAAAACTCCCTTACCAGCCTCAGTAAGAAACTGAGATCCCTCATAAAATTCTCCAAAGCTAGTTACGAAAATAAAATTGCCAAAGATTCCAAAGACAACCACAAGGCATTCTACAGCTATGTCAAGAATCTAAATGGCAATGCTTAGATTTGCTCTGAGCTACAACAGAATGGCATTAAATATACTGATCCCAAGTATATTGTCGATATGCTGGCAGATAGATTCAGTGCCAACTTCACCCCCCTCTCACCCGCTAAAGGGCCCATCTCAATACCGAAAGATTGCCAAATTCTGGTAATAACGGCCACACAAGTAAAAACTGCACTCTCCAAAGCTAAGACTACAGCATCCATGGGACCAGACAACATTCCGGGCTGTGTACTACATGAACTACAAAATGAACTGGCACCTCACCTAAGTGTCATGTTTAATCATAGCCTCACCTCAGGTTTCATGCCCACTGAGTGGTGCACAGCTACAGTTATCCCACTCCACAAGAGGGGATCCACCTTGGATCCTGGGAACTACTGCCCCATCAGTCTGATGAGCCTGATCTGCAAGGCCATGGAATGTATTATCATGGAACTTATAAACAAAGACATTGGCAACCTTCAAACACTGGACCCCACCCAGTTTGGGTTCATGAAGGGCCAGCCTTGTCTCCTGAACCTGATTGACTTCTTCGCATCAGTCTCCAGAGCTGTGGACGAGGGTAAGGTGGTCCTCACAGCCTATCTAGACCTCACCAAGGCCTTCGACACCATCCCCCACTCTGGAATCATAGATAAACTTACTAAGCTGGGCATTAATCCCTATGTCACTCAATGGGTTGCCAACTGGCTTACTGACAGAATCCACACTGTAAAAGTAGCCAACTCCAAATCCAGCTCCCGACAAGTGACAAGTGGAGTACCTCAGGGTTCAGTCCTGGGACCGCTCTTGTTTGGCATCTACTTCTCTGAAGTACAGGCCAACACTAAGGGACTCTGGCTAACAAAGTTTGCAGATGACTGCAAACTGGGAGCCATTATTGAATCCACAGATGATGTGGATATTCTACAAAAGGTCCTTACAGAAACATATGCTTGGTGCCAAAGCCATGGGCTCAAGCTCAAAGTCAAGAAATGTATGGTTATCCCCTTTGGGAAAAAACATGTACCCATGAATTACCACATAGGTGGCAGTACACTAAATACCGAAAGTGTGATAAGAGACTTAGGGACACAGGTGGTCAGTGGTCTCACCTTCAATAACCACATCACCACAACTGTCAGGAAATCCGTCTATGTTGCACACCTCATCACTGAGGGATTTTCATCCAGAAAAAAGGAGGTCATTGTCCCACTGTACTCATCCCTCATTAGACTCATTATAGAATACAATGCCCCGTTTGGTATGTACCTCTCAAGACATCTGCAACAACTGGAAAAGTCGCAGAAATACCTCACTAAAAGAATCACAGGGCTAAAGCAGATGCCTTATGCTGACCATCTAAAAAAACTCCAGCTATACTCTGTCGCATATCGTCTACTCAGAGGTGATCTCTGCTTAACATACAAGGCCATGTCAAACCCAGAGCTGTTGTACATGCTACACTTAAAGAAATCCCAATCCCTCAGAGCCATACGCTCCAGGGATCTAAACCTTGTCATCACAATGAACAAAGCATGCTGGAGGGATAGGTTCCTGACCCAGAGACTCCCCAAACTCTGGAATACACTGCCCATACATGTCAAGCAGAGTGTCTCTTTGGCCCTCTGCAAAAGGAACCTTGATGATTGGATGAGAGATAAGAAATTCACCCCAGAGATCACGTCAGTCGCCCTGCTAGACAGGGGTCCAGGGAATTAAATATTGCGGGAAGAAATAGCCAGAGAATTGTTATGGCTAGGCTTGCATAGGCCCTAGGGCCAATAGCCTAGTACCAACATATGAACCCTCCCCCATACTGCCTTTTTCAAGCAATAACAAACTGAAAGTACTTCCAACATAACAAATCAAAACCAAGAAAATCTAATGGTGTTGCTTCTCATTGCTTATAGTCTACACAAAAAGCTCCACTCCCTAGAAGTTATCTTCACCCTAGAGAATGCTGACATCTGTGCAGTCACTGAGACATCAATAAGCTGCATAACAGAAGGAAGAAAATCATGGCAAAAATTAGAAGGTGCAACACCCAGTAGGATAAAAGCACTCTCATCAAACTAAACAAACAACTCAGAGCACAAATAAAGTCTACCAAAGCCAAATGTGAGGTATATTTGGCCTCCTAGGCTAAGGACAATCACACGGCATTCTTTAGTCATGTCCACAACCTCAAAAGCAATACACGATTGTGTGCAGAGCTCATTGTTAATGGAGCCAGCTATACTGAGCCAGAAGATATAGCAAACCTACTGTCAGACAAATTCAGCTTCAACTTTACCCCCTCTCTGCTCATTAGCCTTTGCTCAGGAAATACCATCAAACATACCCCCCCCCCACTGTTACTAGGGAACAGGTTCATAATGCTCTTTCTAAGACAAAGAACACTACATCAGTGGGCCCAGACACTATCCTAAGATGCCTTCTAAATAGCACGAAACATTATCTATTAGGCCCTCTGGAATTGCTATTTAACTGTAGCCTTCAAACAGGCTTCATGCCTCATGAATGATGAACAGCAAAAGTCATCCTTCTGCACAAAGATGAGCCAGCTACAGACCCTGGAAACTACAACCCCCAAAGTCTCACTAGTCTCATATGTAAAATCATTGAAAGAATTATCATGGAAATGATCAATAATGACACAGGAAGCCTCCAGACACTGTGCCAATCCCAAATTGCTTTCATTAAGGGCAGGTCATGCCTACTCAACCTGGTGGACTTCTTTGAGAAGGTCAGCAAAGCAATGGATGAGGGCAAAATGGTTCACACTGCCTACCTTGACCTGGCCAAGGCATTTGAAAAAAATGTCCTACTCAGGCATTGTTAACAAACTTACGAGGTTAGGTACAAAACCTTATGTTACCCAGTGGATATCCAGCTGGCTCACAGACAGGACCCAGGAAGTTAGAACTGGGGTGTCCACTTCTACAAAGAGACCAGTCACAAGTGGAGTCCCTCAGTGATTGGTCCTGGGACTGCTCCTTTTAGGCATTCACTTTTCTGAAGTCAAGGTCTATGTCAGTGGTCTCTGGCTGACTAAATTTGCAGATGATTGCAATTTAGGAGCTGTCATTGAATCACCTACTGACACAAATGTCCTCCAGGAAGGGCTGACACAGACAAACAACTGGTGCCAGAGCCATGGACTAAAACTAAATGATAAGAAATGCATAATAGTATCCCTTAGGAAGTTATCTACCCCTGGAAACTATCATATTGACACACCCCTAAAAGTTGACCCAGTAGTCAGGGACTTGGGGACACACATAGACAGTAATCTAGCATTTGACCATCAAGCATCTACAGTAGTGAGGAAATTATTCTATATTGTGAAACTTATAAGCAAAGATAAGATATCCAGGTCCAAAGAAGACATTGTTCCACTGTATTCAGCATTTATCAGACCTATCATTGAGTACAATGCTCCATTTGGTAAATACCTAACTAGGCATATGCAACAATTGGAATATCCACAGAGGTTCCTCACTAAAAGAATGCAGGGTGTAAGTAAAGGGGGAGCCACCACTGATCCTGGGAACTATCGGCCCATTAGCCTGATGAGCCTGGTCTGCAAGGCCATGGAATGTATCATCATGGAACTCATAAACAAAGACATTGGCAACCTCCAAATTCTGGACCTCTCCCAGTTCAGGTTTGTGAAAGGCAGATCATGCCTTCTGAACCTGATCTACTTCTTTGAGACAGTCACCAAAGCCGTAGACATGGGTAAGTTGGTTCACACAGCCTATTTTGACCTTGCCAAGGCTTTCGACACTACCTCCCATTCTGGAATTATAGCTATACTCACTAAACTAGGTATAAATCCCTATGTCACAAAATGGGTTGCCAACTAGCTCACTGACAGAACCCATACTGTAAATGTTGCAGACTCCAAATCTGACTTCAAACCAGTGACAAGAGGAGTACCCCAGGGTTCAGTCCTGGGACCTCTCCTGTTTGGTATCTACTTCTCTGAAGTACAAGCTAACACAGAAGGCCTCTGGCTAATGAAGTTCACAGATGACTGCAAACTAGGAGCCATAGTTGAGTCCCCAAATAATGTGGACATCCTACAGAAGGGCCTCACTGAGACAGATGCCTGGTGTCAGAGCCATGGCCTCAAGCTCAATGCCAAAAAGTACATTGTCATCCCCTTTGGTAAAAAACTCTGTACCCATGAACTACCACATAAATGACAGTCTAATTAATGCCAAATGTGTGATAGGAGACCTTGGGACCCAGGTGAACAGTAGTCTCTCCTTTGATAATCACATCGCCACAGTAGTCAGGAAATCCTTCTATGTGGCACACCTCATCACAAAAGGGTTCTCATCCAGGAAAAAAAGAGGTCATTGTTCCCCTCTACTTGGCACTCATTAGACCCATTATAGAGTACAACACCCCTTTTGGAATATACCTCACAAGACATCTGCAGCAGCTGGAAAAGCCACAGAAGTACCTCACAAAGAGGATTACTGGCCTCAAACAGATGCCCTACACTGATCGTCTCAAACAACTCCAGCTTTACTCTGTAGCATATCGCCTACTCCGAGGAGATCTCTGCCTAACATATAAAGCTGTGTTAAACCCAGAGCTGTTGGACAAGCTACACCTAAAGAAATCCCAATCCCTCTGAGCTACATGCTCTAGAGACCTAAACCTTGCCACCACAATAAACAGGACATGCTGGAGGGATAGATTCTTGTCCCAGAGACTTCCTATACTCTGGAACAAGCTACCCATCTATGTCAAGCAAAGTTCCTCATTAGCACTAGCAAATCTTGATAAGTGGATGGGAAATAGGAAATACACCCCAGGGATCACTTTGGTGGCTCTGCTCGACAGGAGCACAGGAAAATAACTTTCTTGGGTGGCGTAAGCCAGGGGACCTTGTTGGCTAGGCTTACTTAGACCCTTGAGCTGATAGCCTAGTACCTACCTATGAACCTATGAACCTATTTTCTATAAAGACTGTCTCAAGGGTTTTCCCTATATTTTGTCTTATACACACTGTTGAGGGGAGATCTATGCCTGGCATACAAGACAATGTCAGACTCCACTCCGTTGGACCTCCTGCATATCCACAAAACTAAAAGTACCAGATTTACCCATTCTAAAGACTTAAACCTTGTCTGCAATATAAATAGGACTTACAGGAGAGACAGATATATATCTGAGGGACTACCCCTTGTCTGGACAGGTTCCCCATAAATGTGAAGCAGAGTTCCTCCCTAACTCAATTCAAGTGTAACTTGGATAACTGTATGGGGAACAGGAAATTCATCCATGGTTTGGCACCAATGACTCTAACAGTCACAGGTAGCCTGTAAATGGTTCATCTCCTAGGCCCTTGCTTGTAAATGTTTCACCTCCCGAGCCCCTGTTTACACTTATCAAGGGTACCAGAACATATCAGAGATTTGGGATGCACGGCAATGATTAAAAAGGCCCTTGTGGTCATTAGCCTAGCACATAACTATGAAACTATAAATCTCTTATGCTGGATATATATATATATATATATATATATATATATATATATATATATATATATATATATATATATATATATATATATATATATATATCACAATATGGGTCTATGTGAAATGCTCGACTTGAAACTTGAAAAAAAATATCAAAGAGCACATATGATCAAGTTTCCAAAAACCTGAACATGTTTTCAGGGGGGCAAGTTCCCCATGCACTCCTTGCAAACCCCAAAATCACACTACAGTGAGGAAAAGGGTAAATTTCCTGATCCTTGCTATACCTCAATCTAAATTCAAAAGCTTTGAGTTTTCAAAAACTCTATCAGATGGTGTTGATCATATGTAGTTTGAGTTTCTGAAAACTCAGTCAACTAATAGGGACCCCCAGAATGTATATATATATATATATATATATATATATATATATATATATATATATTACTTTGGAATCACCTTTCTATCCACATAAACCAAAGTACTTCTCTTAACACTATTCAAATACAATCTGGACAAATGCATGGGTAACTGCAAATTTACAGCTGATTTAGAGCCCTTGTCCCTTATAAATAAGAGCAACATGTAAATGTTCCATAAATCTCTGGGTTATTCTTATTTAAAATATAAAGGCTGAAAAACTCATGGGAATGTATGGCTAGGCTTCTAAAGATCCTGACAGATAAGTTATATAGTAAGTATCTATGAACTTACAATGCATTTATTATGTGTTGTACGTGTGTAATGAGGTGTGCATACTTCCTTTTACAGTGACTGAGCAATGTAAGAACACATCAAGAAGTTACAAGAGGTAGAAGTGACTTTCCTGGCAATGGGGTGTATATGTCAGGTGTCGCACTCCAATGTCTATCTGTCATGTTTGATATACGTGCATACTAATGGGGTCTCTATTTCTCATCCTTCTGCTGATCTGGTTATGGTACAGATAGTAAGGTGATGGCAGCCATCTCAGTGTGAGCCAGCAGATGACTGCTGAGCTGGGTCACCAGTGGTCAACAGGTCATTCTCTCAGCTGTGACATGAAGGTCACCTTACTGAACATGACCTGAAGGGATCACTGGAGGTGTCTGTGAGCACTTCTCAGGAGGGAAGGAGGCAGAGGTTCTTTCTCTAATAGTGAGTTGGATAGGGTCTGCTGTTATCTCCTGACATGTCTTGTGGAGGCTGGTTTCATTCATTGTGGTTAGACAGCTGGATGCTAACCTCAGCACTGGGAATACTTCCTGGCCTGAGTATGAAAACAATTGTTCATATTGTTTAGTCACATATTTTTATTTTTGTATTTACTGATATAGTGAGACAGGTGTCTTGATTATTTATCATGTATCACACAGTACTGTAAATTTCCTGAAGGAAACCCCAAAGCACTGGGAAGTAGTTAGTCCATAAAATATTAAAAGTGTGTTTTTTGTCCAGTGGGGATATATATGTATTAAGGTATAAAATGCTACTCCGGTGAAGTATTTGACCAAAATTCAGCCCATATATAAATGGACTAGATCGATTTAAAAAGTAATAAGGCCTGCATTAACTGCAGTCCTACGTCTAAAGCCAGCAGAGCCTTAAGAATAACAGCAATATGCTAGATCCAGCTTTATAGCACTCACCTCAGACCTGCCTTGGTGTAATTTTTAGAATTCTTATATTGCATGAGCCTCGTTTGGCTGTTAAGCCAGTTCATTTATATGGTGACCACATTTTTGATCTGGTTGGGTGTAACATTGATTATGTGCTCAGCAAACTTATATCACCCCTTTTAGGTACTTATCGCCTTTGTTCCTTCGTGCCTTTCATTCACTTAATTTCATTGACATGCCCTTCTTTATATAACTTCCAGCATTTTTTCTAAAAAATTGTTAAATAGATTATTTTTCAGTATATTAACATTTGGGCAAGCTTTCATGTACAATGATATTCCTAAGTGCTGACGGTTCAACTTTTTACCACAAATCTGACTTTACAGTCAATATTTCTGAGCTGTATGAAAGCAGATCAGAGGTTCTGCCCAATAAAAGATGATTACAATGTGGCACCATAAATTAAGCTGGCTTCTTCAGAAATATGGCAGCCAAAAAGTTAAAGAGGGCTATTGTTTAGATAAAGTTCAGTTCAAACTGGCTTTCTCCTTAATGCAAAAGAATTAAAGAGGATGTATTTGACTGTTAATATTCAACTTAAAAAAGTTCCACTCCTGGTCCCATTCAGGCAGAGGAAGTGTTAGCAGCAGGCCCAATCACTTGCAAATATTTTAATCAAACATTTATTACTGTCACTTCATTTTTTTTTCAGTAATAGGGTTTGATTATGTTGAGACTGTTAATAATTCAATGTTCCTTCCTGGTCTGGGCCCTTTGTTAGCACTTGAACCTTCTATGAAAGTGAAATCAGCATGCTTTCAGTAGCTGGGTAGCCTGCCTGCTATTTTTTTTTTTTTTGTAAAGTCAAACTGTCTTTGTTTTATCCTCTGATGTTATTTATCAGTTTGCTGTTCAAAATTCTTGCAGGATTTGGTATGGCTCTATGCTTATACCCCTACACAAAGGTGGCATGAAACAACTTTAAAACCATATACCCATTAGGCTTCAAATAAATAAATAATGTATAAAAATATATATCCATATAAGACAAAGCAGCATCCTTTGTGAAGCATCTGATAGGCATTTTATCAAACAGCTTTAAAATTCCAGCATTTCTTCATCAGTAATGGATGAAGAGCAAACAAGCTTTATGTTTTATCAGATGCAGCCATTCTTCTTAATGTTATGAGACCATTAATGCAGATTAGTTGTCTTGATGTGTTAGAATGCAAATGCTTCTTGTACTTAGTACTACCATAAACCTTTGACTCTGTATCCCCACATTAGTAAATCATCATCATCATCAACACCCTGTTGTGTCAGTTGTTGCTGTCGCTTTTGATTCAATGCCACTCTCCGACCTCCTTTGAAAGTTATGGCCTGTCTGTCACAGGTTTTCTCTCATACAATCCATCCACCTCTTTGCTGGATGCCCTTATTTCCTCTTGCCTTCTTCCTGTCTGTCCCAAAGCTTCTTCACCAGATTTTCTTCTACTTTCCTGCACGAGTCCTGAAACCAATGTAATCGGTTCTATTTGATCTTCTCTGTGATTATACAGCTAATTGAGATTCTGCTATGATGTCCTCATTTCTCCATCTGGGCCACATTGTGCATCCTACAATCTGTTTCAGGGACCTCATATCTATCACCTCTGGCTTTCTCAACTGCTCTGCCTTCACAGCCCACGTTTCTGTGCAATAAAGTGATATTGGTCTCACCACTGTTTTGTGCACCTTACTTTTTCACTTCTTTTGTATACACTACCCATGATACTTATGCCAGTTGGCTGCTGCCCCTCTGATTCTGGCTTTGACTTCCTCATTCAGACTTCCCTTCTCTTCAACCACGCCTCCCAGATACTTGAAGCTGTTAACCTGTTCCACTATTTTCCCTTCTCTCTCAGCTCCTTCTGATTTCCTCATTTGTTGCTATTACAACTGTCTTATCTGTACTCAGTTTCAGCCTGTGTGCCTTTAGTTTTGTATTCCATTTCATTGGTTGTGTTGACTAATATCACAGGGTAAATCACTTTACTAAACTGAGGATATTAGAATGGCTACCTGAAAGGTACCTGAGGTTTCATATCCATGTATGTGATTTAGACTAGGTTTCAATTTGCAAGAGTATGACTAGCACTCAGTACTAGATCCCATTTTATTCAAGATTCTATTTTTTTTCCTTCCATTGTGGTCCTGGATTTAAAGAATTCACTGCAAAATGTAAGGTAAGGCAAGTGGTATGTTTCACAAATGATGCTGTTTTATTATAGGGTACTCTGACATCTGTAGAAGCAATAGTGAACACACTTTAGTTGAATCTTAATTTATTGAAAGTCATTATCATTTGTTTTAATTCATTCAATAGTTGCTATAGTATTTATCTGTAGAACACAATTATTCCAAATCCAGCAGAAGTTAAAGTTACTTATATCCTTTGATCCTTCATGTCTTACATTCATTTCATATCTAGCGCAATCAGTCTCAGACTGAATGTGAACAACATTATGTGTGCTTCCAGAAGAAGAATAGAAATAATAGTTCATATTCCTTAGGTGATCGGTTAATTTTGTAAGCATTTCAAGTTTTTTTTTTATTTCGTTTACAAGTAAGTGAGGCATACTACAAGAGCCCCCCTTTTCAGTCATGGTCCAGTTACAGTTAACAAAACAGTACAAAAACAGGACATAACATTATTAGACAATAACTTTTGAGTATGATAAATTAGCAGCATGCATAAAATTGTTTACAAGCATAAGCAAGCAGTAAACGTTAAGAATTAAAAGCTCAAAGCCCTTGTCAGAATTGATGAAGAAGATCTTTGGGTGTCAGGTTATGCGACTGGTAAAAGTTCAAAGTTGTACATTACATTCTGATAAGGCTCCCAGATCTCTTATTCATGGTAGCATGGAGTTCTAAAGTTTAGATCATACTAATAAAAAAATGTGTGTGGTACTGTATGTTTCACCAGTTGCAGAATACAGTTCATTATTTTGCATCTTGCTATAAATATTACTGAGGTAAACGTCATGCAAAGAAAATGGTAAGCCCTACTTTATTGTACTACTTTTTCATATAACAAAATGAATTTCACTGTAAATGCAGGGCATTTAATAACATTTGTAATGTCTGCCAAGGTGCGCAGTAAAGACTAAGACATCTTCAATGTGTGATTCCCTATGAGGCTTTTGCTGGGACTCCCTTCTGCAAAAAGGTATAGATCTGACATTCATTTTCTGTTTGTGAGCTATCTAACATGTAAAGGTATATACCACAATATCTTACATCACCATATCATGATATATAATACAGCATTTTAGAAATATTTTAGAATGTATCATGCATTACTGTACAATGACCATTTTAAAAATCTTTTTGCACTATACTATACAGGCCACTTTGTGTTCATCATATCACATTTTTGTTCTCATTCAGCAGATGTTTCATTGAATGAAAAATTTCAGTCTTTAATATCACAGGTAACTCTATAAATGTCTATGCAGTTGTTTGATTTCTTCATTGATCTTCCAGATCTTCAGTATTTACTTTGAATTGTTCTTTCTGGACATCTGTTCTTCCCTTTAGGAACAGTTTGTAGTTGGTCAGATACTGGTGAAAATAAAACAGAAGATTTTTATGCAAAGCTACTTTGTCACATGACTGCAGCTTGTCTTGGTATCTTTGCACTTTCTCAGCTTATATCAGACTGTTTAAGACAGACATCTTTGGTTTCTTCAGCACAACTAATGACAATCAGTTGCTCAGTTAATAACCATAGCTTCAGGCTGCAGACCCTGAACTGTGGCATGATATGGCATTCTCACTCTCGGTCTCTCTCTTTCTCTCACTCTCTCTCTCTCTCTCTCTCTCTCTGCTGTTCTGATGCCCTTTTGAAATGCTTGTCATATTAATGTGTCTCCATTTCTTGATTTCTTTCTAGAATTTTTTTTAAATTTTCGGAATTCTCTAACATTAGTACAAACACAGATGTCCATAACTTGTATTCGTATTATCTATGCATTACCACTGAGCTGAAGACTTCATTTCTTCGAAGTATTCTCTTATTCCAAAACTACAAGATAGCAATCCGCATAGCTACTGCTACAACTCATTTTTGGATAGTTCTCACCCTCTAGCCCTCACAGTCAAATAGCCTTGCAGCTATATACTTGGACTTCCACTGTTGCTCACATTCCTTAAACTGCATGCTCTTGAATTACAGACCATTGTTTAATATGGCAGCACCAGTCATGCATTTTCTCATGATGACCAACATCAATGCATTTAGATTCATAGGTTCATAGGTTCATACTAGGCTATCTGCCCTAGGGCATTTATAAGCCTAGCCAGAGTGTGTTTGGCTTTCGCCACCCATTTTAAATGAATTTTGCTATGCCTCTTTTCGAGGTTAGTATACTGTGCCTCTGTCTAACAGTGACACAGAAGTGATACCTGGGGTAAACCTACGATCTCCCATCCACTCATCAAGATTCCTCTTGAAGAGAGTCAATGAGGGACTCTGCCTAACCTGGACTGGGATTTTATTCCAGAGTGAAGGGAGCCTCTGGGTTATGAATCTGTCCCTCCAGCATGTCCTATTTATTTCAGTGCTGAGGTTCAAGTCTCTCGAGCGCGTAGCTCGATGGGATTTGGATTTTCTGAGGTGCAGCATGTCCATTAATTCCGGGTTGGACATGGCTTTATACATCAGGCACAGACCGCCTCTGAGCAGGCGGTATGCCACTGAGTAGAGCTGGCGTTTCTTTAACCGGGCAGCATATGGCATCTGTTTGAGCCCTTTGATTCTCTTGGTGAGGTACTTTTGGGGTCTTTCCAGTTGCTGCAGGTGTCTGGTAAGGTACATACCAAAAGGGGAATTGTACTCAATTATGGGCCTGATGAGGGATGAGTAAAGAGGCATGATGACCTCCCCTGATCTAGATGTGAATCTTTTCATGATTAGGTGGGCTATATAAAATATTTTTCTAACCACTTTGGCCACGTGGTTGTCAAATGAGAGATTGCTATCAACTTGGGTCCCCAGGTCCCTAATTACTTCTTCTGTACTTAATGGATTACCATCTATGTGGTAATTTGTGGGCACTTTGTTTTTGCCAAAGGGGATAACTATACACTTTTTGGCGTTTAGCTTGAGGCCATGGCTCTGGCATCAGTTGTCTGTTTCTATGAGGCCCTTTTGGAGGATGCTTGTGTCAGCTGGAGAGTTGATTATGGTGCCCAGTTTACAGTCATCTGCAAACTTGGTCAGCCACAGTCCTTCCGTGTTGGCCTGTACTCCGAGAAATATATACCGAACAAGACAGGTCCCAGGACTGAGCCTTGTGGGACGCCACTTGTAACTGGTTTGGAGTCTGACATGGCTCCAGCAATTCTAACCATGTGGGTTCTGTCCTTGAGCCAGTTTGCAACCCATCTAGTGACATAGGGGTTTATATTTAAGCTGGTGAGCTTATCTATAATGCCCGATTGGAGTATTGTATCGAAGGCTTTTGTGAGGTCCAGGTAGGCTGTGTGGACCACCTTCCCCTCGTCAATGGCCTTAGTGACTGTTTCAAAGAAATCGGCCAGGTTTAAGAGGCAGGATCTGCCCTTAACAAAGCCGAACTGGGTAGGATCCAGTGTCTGTAGGTCCCCAATATCTTTATTTATGAGGTCCATGATGATCCTTTCCATAGCTTTGCAGACCAAGTTAGTCAGGCTTATGGGGCGATAGTTTACAGGATCCGTTGAGGCACCACCTTTGTGGAGAGGGACCACTGTTGCTGTACGCCACTCTTTGGGTACATATCCTGTAGTAAGACTGAGATTGAACAGTAGTTTTATGTTTGGGTTTAGCTCTTCTTAGAGTTCATGCAGGACGCAGCCCGGGACACCGTCTGGTCCCATTGATGCTGTGTTTTTTGTTTTGGAAAGGGCGGCTCTTACCTGAGCATCTGAGATGTCAGGGGGGCAGCACTCTGCTGGGATAGATATTTTCCCTTTTGATGGGGAGGGGGGGAGAAGTTTGCGCTGAACCTGTCAGATAGGATGTTGGCAATGTCTGTGGGTTTGGTGTATTTTTTGTCATTTTGGACTAATTCTGAGCATATCTGGGAATTCCCACCCAGATTCCTAACATAACTAAAGAAAGCCTTGTGATTATCCTTAGTGTCCTGTGCAATTTGTCTCGAAGCTGGCCTTAGACGATTTTATGAGTGCCCGTAGTTTTTGCTAATACTGATCAGAGATGCCTTCCCTTTTTGGGATTTTGCTCTATCATGTAGTAGCTTCCTCCTTCTATTGTATAGTTTGTTTATGGCTGGGGTCCACCAGACAGGATGTCTGCCTTTGGAGGATTGGGTCTTGGTTTTATTTGGGATTGCATGATCCATGCATTCCTGAAGGTGTTCATAGAATGCATTTATAAAGGATTCTGCGGTCTGGGCCGTATTTTCCACAGGCCCGGGGGCTTTGAAGGATTCCACCTCGGTTTTGAGGAGTGTGAAATTTGCTTTAGAGAAGTTTTTCACTGTGGTTTTCTGGGCAGAGGTTGGGATCGGGATGTGAATATCCAGTGAGATTAGTTTATGGCCTAATCTTACCAGTGAGGGATACACTTCTGGTATGGAGCATACAGTCCCCATGTTGGTGATGATCAGGTCCAGTATGTTTTCCCCTCTTGTGGGAGTGATAACAAGTTGTTCCATAGCATTTGAGTTTATAAATTCTAGGAACCTTTGGGCTAGAGTGTTGGAGCTAGAGAGCTCCCAGTCTATGTTTGGGTAGTTGAAGTCGCCCAATATAATGGTGTTTGGAGAGACCTTCATATTTTCCAGTGTTCTCAGGAAGGCCGAGTGGGGTTCCTGGGTTTGGGAGGGTGGTCTGTAGCAAGCTATAAACTGGAAGGCAGTTTTACCCACTGTTAGTTGCACATGGATAGTCTCTGATGCTTCGTGCTGTGCCACCAACCTGGAGGTGTGGGTATCTTTGACGAATATTGATACTCACCCTCCTTTTGTGGTTCGGTCCAAGTTTTGGGGACGAAAAGCATGGTATAAGGTATAACCTGGTAGTGCTGGGGTGCTCTCGGGAGCCTTGAACCTGGTTTCTGTTACTGCACAGATATTGATGTTTTCCATGCTAAAGAGAGTTTCGAGTGCATGCATCTTGAGGTATAGACTTCTGGCGTTGAGTAGCATTACTCTTAGTTTATTATCCCTTGTGATACCTATGGAGGTGGGTTTGTCTTTTGAGCCTTGCCTAAAAAAGGCACTACGGGGGTAGCAAGAGCCTTTGCCAATATCTGAAAGCTCAGGGGTGACAGGTGCAAGCCATCCCTAGCGAAGCATCGTGGCTTGTCGAGCATGTCATCTTAGGCTGACAGGCATTGGATCCCTTTTGAATGACACCAATACTTAAGCCAATTGCTGAAATTGATCATCTTGTCTTCATATTGTGGCATCATTCTTGGTGAGGGTAAGATGCTACTCAAGGTCAGGGTTATACCGGCCTGGGCTACATGCTCAGAGAGCTCCTCTATGTCTCTTTTCATGTAGTCCAGGGAGGTACATCTCAGGTCATTCACACCAGCATGGACAATGACTGAGTCATATTTGTACTTGCCTTGGATTGACCTGAATGCTTGTGTTATGTGGTGGATCCTAGCGCCCGACAGGCAGCTCACCATGACCTTCTCCTTGTTCAGCCTGGTGAGCGGGACATCAGTGTGCCTGACATTAGAGTCACCTATTACAAGTGTATCAGGTGTGTTGTTTAGTCTTAAGGGCTGTGACTGTTCGGCACACTGGCTTTGTGAGCTATGTGTTGCACATGTTTTGTTTTGGGGTAGCGGTTGCTTGGGTGTCTGCTTTGGAGGTCTCTGCTGCTTAGGCAGATTTTTATTTAGAGCCTCTGAGTATGTTTTTGTGTGCTTATGTGTTTGGTTTGCTGTTGTGGTAGGTCTATGTGAGACTGGAATTGTAGTGATTGTGGTTTCCTTCTCCTCCTGACTGGTTACGCCAGTACTGAGTTGAGAGAGCTTAGCCTCCAGTTTGGCTATATGGTTGCATCTCTCACATGTGTTGGAATTTGTTGGGAGGAGGAGAGGGTTGTCTGTGTACATGAGGCATTTGTAACATTGCCTCAAGATTCCCAGATTCACCAGCTGGACCAGAGAGGAGATTGACAACTGACCTTTGGACAGGCTAGAATAGTATTGGGAATTCATTTATAATTGAAAAAAGGGCCAATGGGGAACAAGGTTCTCAAGGGGAGTTTGTGAGGGTGTAGTGCTTTTAATTTTTTAGTGCTGACTTAGTGAGCAAGTGCCAGGTAACTTAAATGCAATGTGTTACAGGTAACTTAAATGCAAAAACGACAAACAGTAACTTTCTTTCAAGTGAAACAAGGAAATAAGTACAGTAAGCAATGCAGATATCACTAGGGATCCACAGAAGCGCTGAAAAGCCACGTTTTAGGTGGAATTAGCATTTCAGGGAAATAACAAGCAAACAAACAACAAGCATACAAACAAAGCTAGATTCAGCCTGGATTTAGACTATGCTACAGCAAACAAGGTGTACCAATTTCAGTAAGAAACAGTTCAAATATGCAGGCACTATAAGCCTTTAACCAGAAATTCCCAGCTCAGAAGGGCAGAGTCCAGCCTCTCCTCCCAGAAGAGTGCAGACCACGAACCTTCTTAATATAAAATAACTGTCCTGAAGCCCAAGTACTTAAACCAGAACTAATACACTTTTAGAATAACGGACACTGAGCCCTCAATCAGCAGTTCCCAACTTAGAAGGATGTAAGCTACCTGTCCTGCCACCACAATGCAGGCCACAAACCTTCCTAATGTAAAACAACTGGTCTGAAGCCCAAGTGCTTAATCCAAAAGACTTAGAATGATAGCTACACTTTAATCAAGTTACTACCAAGCAGTAATAAATCCAATTGAATACTTTAAAGAATGCCTGGATTAGTGCTCAAGTTATACAAACAAAGCTTGATTCAGCAGGCCTGGATCTAGTCTATGCTACAGCAAACAAGGTGTACCAATTTCAGTAAGAAGCAGTTCAAATATGCAGGCACTATAAGCCTTTAACCAGAAATTCCCAGCTCAGAAGGGCAGAGTCCAGCCTCTCCTTTATTTATTATACTACTGCTTGCAGTGTTTATTAATTTCATTACTTCAGGTATTTAAAGTAATAATCTATTTGTATTACATACATGGTTCAATGAAATGGAGCAAACCTGTGCCCACTCAACTCAATGGACTTAGATATCACTTGGCATCTCTTCCTCTGGATTTGTTACATGTGAGTTATTATGGAACACATTATATGTATAGACTGGCATTCCTTCCCAGTGCATAGTGCTTCTTTCCCTTTCCTTTTTCTTTACTATAACAGCCTCAAGTTTGAAAACTTGAACTATTCAGAAAGGCTTTGATAGCTCCTTTGTTTATTATAGGTTATTAAGAGGTGATCTTTCCTTGGTCTTTGATCCAGTTCTATTTGAACATCTATGCTTAGAATGCACCACTAGGTGATTTAAAACTAGACCAGGGTACCCAATACTAAAAATAAGTATCAGTAATAGAATAAAAGCATAACAGATAAATTAGACAACATTTTATGTAGTTATGGAATAAGCATTCCCTTACAATTAGAATTAAGTCTGACATTTCAGTCCTTCAAAAATAATCTTGACATGTCTAAGGTTAGTAGACTTTATCAAAACAGTCAAGCTTCTTAAATGCCAGTGGGTCATGTGTTTGATGATCGAGCATATGACTCTATGATGCAACTCATATACTCTGTCAATTTTTTATTTTTATTTTTTTGCTGGCTGAGTGCAGTAATTATGTTAGCTTAAAGTGCTAAAGATTTTTGTACAACTTATTTCCTACCAGGAGAAAAAGTAAAACTAAATTTAATTTCTGACTGATAATTTTAGTCCTTGGCATCTTTCCATTATTACTTCTTTCAGCATTTGCATTTTAAGGCAGTGTCACTACATCTCTGAAATTCTTTTACTTTTATTCTGTCATAGGCAGTTGTAGAATCATGGAAATAAATTCTAAATTCTTTAATTAGCAAGTCTTTATCTGCTTTGATAAATACACTCTTACCACAAAATTTGCTATTTATTGCTTATTGATCAATATTTTAGTTTCAAATTATACTTCTACAGATACAATATCCTATGTAAATTCAGAGGTGCCTTGAACTCAGGCATTTTAAATATGTTTGCATGGGTTCATAGTCTGTTTTGACTTTAACTTCCTCACCATAGACATACTCATGGAATTTCTCTCATCGATGTGCTATTTCTAACAATTGTTTCTTTGTATTGTCCCTTCCATCAGCCAGTGAATACTCAAAGTTTTGTTCCATTTGCAGTTTTCCCCTCCCCATCCCATCACTAGTTCATCAATAAAAGAACTCTGCATTTGCCATGTTACACTTATTCAGTTAATTTTCAGCGCAGTACTAGGAAGCCCAGGAAGTAATATATCAGCAGTTAGACAAGAAACAAAGCTTTAGTGTTCTTGCTATTGTCTCCTCCCTGGCATTTTGTTAGTTCAATTTCGACATCAAAAGAATTCTGCAGGGCGTTGTTTTACAGTGAATCATTCACTGCTTTATATAGTACTAGGAACCTCAGGAATTATTCTACCAAAGAATTTAAGCAGCAAGGTGATGTGTTGTTTTACAGCAAATCGGTCACTGCTTAACCCAGTACTTGAAGGATCAGTAGTTACTCCACCGATAACTTTAAAATGTAAATAAAGCACTGGTATCCTTGTTATTTTTTCCCTTTCCTGCTTCCTTGCTAGTTCAAGTTCAACAATAAAACAACTCTGCAAAGCATTATTTTCACACAATCAGACATTGCTTTTCCAAGTGTAGGGAAGCCCTTGAGTTAATTTATTGATTAATTCAAACATAAAACAAAACTTTGGTGTCCTTGCTGTTTGCCCCTCCCAACTCCTTTCTAAAACAAAACAAACTCTGTGGGGACCGTCTTAGACTGAACTGATATCTGCTTAACCCAGTACTAAGAAGTCAAGGATTTAATCTACCAATGAATGTAATCAGCAAAGAAAGTGTTCTTATAGTTTTTCCCTTCCCACTTCCTCACCAGTTTAGGTTCAACAATAAAAGACATTATTTTACATCAAATCAGTCACTGCTTAACCCAGTGCTATGAAGCCCAGGAGTTAATCCACCAATGACCATAAACAGCAAATAAGGGTTTGGGGTGCTTGGTAAGTTTCACTTCTGTCATTTCTTCTTCTTCTTTCGACTTTTCCTGGTTAGGGGTCGCCACAGCAGAACTCTGGTCCACTAGTGATTGGCAGTAGATTTTTATGGTGCCAAGGTGCCAGCCCGACTCCCAAACTTCAACGAAGGTACGCTCCTTCAAGCATGTCTTTCGAATGCCACTCGACCACGGGGAGGACATGCAGACTCCACACAGAAGGAGCTCCAGCTCAGAATCGAATGGGAGAACCTCTTGCTACAGTTCAAATCAGAAAATAAAAGGACTATGCAGCCTGTTGTTTTACAATGAACTGGTCACTGCTTAAGTCATTACTAAAAAGTCAATGGGTTAATCTAGGAATGAATTTAAATGGCAAATAAAAAAACGTTGGTGTCCTTGCAGACTGCAACTCCCTGACCCCTTACTAAATCAAGTTCAACAACAAATTCTGTGAGGCATTGTTTTACACTAAACCAGATGCATCTAAGCCCAGTACTAGGAATCCCAGGAGTTGATTTGGCACTGAATATAAATAACAAATAAAGGTCTGATATCCTCACTCTTTTACTTTCCCTGTCCTTTAATTCAACAGCAGAAGATCTTTGCAGGGTGCTGTTTAACACTGAACTGGTCATTGCTTATCCCAGTACTAGAAAGCCCAGGAGTTGATCTAGCATTGAAATTAAACAGGAAAGTAAGGCACTGAGAAGGCTATGTCATATAGATTTTATGCTTTATTTTTTAACTGCAAAAAATGTTTAAAGTTGCCACAAGGTGACTCGGGTTATATTCCATCTGCTGGAAAGAGTTACCCCTTTCCTCTTTTCTACAGTGATGACAACATCCCTACACTATCATCTTCCCCACAATATTAACTTACTATATTGTGTAGGCAGTATTACTTATGACTTTATATTTTTTCTTCTTGCAGATGGCCATCATTTGCCACCTACTCCTTTCTCATTTACTGAGACTACCAGAACAGCCTTAGCTTTCCCTGAGCTCAACCTCACCCTGAGGTCAGTGAAGAGATCAAGAATGCCAATCCAGTATCACATTACTTGCCAGGGAATGCTATAACCCCTCCCCCATCATGGTAAGCCTTGTCAACTGCATGGTCATTGCTCTCATAAGGTGCATGTTCATTTTTCCACATGAGCAACCTTTTGATTAAGTGCCTCACTACTCATGCAGCACAGAGTTGGCCAGGATCTTATGCTAAATACTGCAATGAGACTAGACTGCCTCACTTCCCCCAAGATGGGTGAGGCAGTATCGGGTTCTCACTCCTATCCTCTGCCTGCAGCTGCTCCAGTGCTTGTGCCTCTAATAATTGAATATGTATCACTTGGGAATTTGTTATCCCCTTTACCACAGCTAATTATAATAGAATCATACCCCTGCAAGAATGATTGATGTTTGCTTTCCCTCTGTATCACATTCCAAGACTATCAGAGGCTGGGATACAGTTTCAACAACAGTGCTTGATTATAGTTAGCCAAATAATGCCGGTATACAATATACATGAAAATGTTACCTGCTGGCTTCTCTATTTAGCTGGATTTGCAGCTGGGAAAAACAAACTGTTTTGTTTTTTTTTTTTGTGATGTTACATGCAGTTTCATTATACCTTCCCTACAAAGGCAGAAATTAACTATCTGTTCCACTCACAGGTGTTAGAGAGATGATTAGATTTGGATTCAGCTCCAGAATAGCATACTGATGGAAACCCCTGTATATATTCATTATGCTGTTTCCAAATCTAAATGTTTCTTCAGTCACACAGAGACTACTCAAGGTAATTGCCCTAAGACCACTGGAATGTGGCTTCAATGCTTTGCTCACCTTATAGGATCATAGGATCATAGGAAGTTACTAGGCTAATGGCTGTAGGGTCCTTACAGGCCTAGCCAAGTTCTACTCATTTCCATGATCAGCAACAATTGCCATTGTCCAAAAGGGACACAGGTGGAACCCCTGGGGTGAATTTACAGTTACCCATCCAATTGTCCAGACTGCATTTGAAGAGGGCCAATGAGGTGCTCTGTTTGACATGAAGTGGGATTCCATTCCTAAGGTGTGGTAACCTCTGGGAGGCAAATCTGTTCCACCAGCAGGTTCTATTAATGTCACATACCAGGTTAAGGTCTTTAGCACAAGTAACCCCTGCACCATTTGACTTGCGGATATGCAGCATTTCCAATAAAGCAGGGTCAAATATTGCCTAATATGCAAGGCATAGATCTCCTCTGAGTAGTCTGTATGAAACAAATAAAGTGGCAATGATTTCAGATGATCCACATAGGACAGATACTGAAGACCTTGAATTTTGCTTGGGAGAATAGTTTTTAGTCTCTCCAACTAATGCAGGTGCTTAGAAAGGTAAATACCAAAAGGGGCGTTATACTCAATTATTGGCCTGATGAGCGAAGATTACAGGGAGGTTATAACTTCTTTTTTTTTGGATGCAATGCCCTTACTTAAGAGATGAGGGATGTAGAATGCTCTTCTTACCACTGTGGAAACATGGTGATCAAAGGTAAGGTTGCTGTCAACTTGTGTGCCCAGGTCTGTCACTACTGAGTGCATACTTAGGATGTTGTTATTGATATGATAGTTGGCAGGAACATTGCACATACAGAAAGGGTCAATAATACATTTTTTTTGCATTGAGTTTAAGGCCATAACTTTGGCACCAATCATTTGTTTGGGAAGACTTGCTTGTAGAATGTTGATATCATTTGGAGATTCTATAACCACTCCCAGTATGCAGTCATCAGCAAACTTTGTCAGCCACAGACCCTTAGTTTTAGCTTATACTGTGGAGCAATAGATTCCAAACAGTAGAGGTCCCAGGACTAATCCCGATGGAACACCACTGGTTATAGGTGTGCTGTGGGAGGTGGATTTCCCTATTTTGACTATATGGGTTATATCCGTGAGCCAGTTAGTGACCCATTTAATGATATAAGGGTTGATACCTAGTTGGGGGATTTTGTCAGTGATGCCTGAGTGGGAAACAGTGTCAAAAGTCTTGACTAAGTCTAGGTAGGCTGTATGCAAAAATTTCCCCTCATCTAGGGCCATGATGACTCTCTCAATGAAGTCCACCAGGTTTAACAGGCATGATCTCCCTTTGACAAATCCAAACTGAGTAGGGTCAAGTGATTGGAGATTACCTATATCTTTGTTGATAAGGTGCATGATAATTCACTCCATGGTCTTGCAGATAAGGCTAGTCAGGCTAATAGTTCTGTAGTTCCCAGGATTAGTGGAAGCGCCATCTTTGTGTAAAGGAATAATGGTGACCATTTTCCATTCAGCTGGGAAGGAGCCAGAGCTTAGACTGTGATTGAAAAGAGTACCCAGTGGTATTGCTAATTCTTGTTTGAGCCCATGTAAGATGCAACCTGGGATGTAATCAGCTCCCATAGATGCTGTGTTTTTGGCCTTAGAGAGGGTGTTTATGACCTGCTCTTTAGAGATACAAGGTAGAGGACAGGTGGTAGAGATGTCATGGGGTACATGTGGTAGGGACAGGGGAGTAACATTTTCACATAACCTGTCACCTAACAGGTTATCTATGTCCACAAGCTCAGTCTGGTACAAATCTATGCCTTTCCTTTTAGGTTAAGGATGTAAATAAAGAATGCCTTATGGTTGTGGTTAATTGAGGAAACTAATTTGGATTCTAGTTTGTTTTGGAGGACTTCACAAGAAGTCTTAATTGCTTGTTTAAGCTGATGAGGGAGTGTTTCCAGTTTAGGGCTCACTCCCGCTTACTCTTAGACAGCAATTTCTTCCTCTTATTGTAAAGCCTGTTAATGGTAGTTGTCCACTAGCCAGGTATACTTTTCCTTGAGGAGCTTGTTTTGGTCCTATCAGGTATGACCAAGTCAATGCAGTTATACAGGTATTTGTATAAAGCACTGGTGTATAACTCTGCATAGTTGTCAGTTCCATCTGTGGATGGGGTGCAGTAAAGCTATTTATACCATTCTGTAAGAGGTTATAATCTGCTCTGGGGAAATGTTTAGTTTAATTGCTGCTTGGGGGGGGGGGGGGTCCAGGTGTGATAGTTACTTCAAATGACATTGATATGTGGTCAGATCTCACTAGGGAAGACCTCACAGTGGGGGGTGCTACAGTGGTCCCCCACATTGGTAAGCACCAGATCCAGGATGTTGGCACCCCTTGTGGGGGTGTCAGCCAGCTGGCCTAGTGCAATGGAGTTAACAAAGTCAAAAAACCTTTGGGCAAGTGAGTGACCATGAGTAATTTACCCAGTCAATGGATGGGTAGTTAAAGTCACCCAAACCAGGGTGTTCAGATGTATCTTGAAATACACAAGTAGATCCAAATAGGCAGAGTGGGTGTCCTGATTCATGGAGGGGGTCCTATAGCTGGCAATGACTTAATTGCACCGGAAGTATCTCCAGGGAGTCATATTGTTTAAACAGTCTGGAGGTGTATTTATCTTTAATGAATATCAATACATCGGCTCCTTTAGTTTTCACACCTTCAGTTTGTGGTCTGAATGTGTGGAAGGAGGTGTAGCCCGGTATGGTTGGGGTGTTCTCCACAGCCTTGAACCAGGTATCCGTGACTGCACAAATGCCTAAGTCTTCCAAGGTAAGGACTGCTTCCAGTGAGTGTAGTTTCATGTTAACACTCCTAGCATTTAGCAGCATAACATTGAGGTTGTTTTTATATGGAGTTTTTACATCGGGAATTTTGTCTTTGAGACACTGCTTAAAAAAAGTCACTATGGGCATGGTAAGAGCCTTAGACAGTAGCAGAAATCCCATGGATGTCAGATGAAGACCATTTCTGGCAAAGTATCGAAGTCTGTCAATCATGTCATCCCAGGCTGACAGATACTGTATCCCAATAGAATGACACCCGAAACTAAGCCAGTTATTGAAGTCAATCATTTTCTGTGTGTACTGAGGCATCATCCTAGATGAAGGTAAAATCCTGCTTAAGGAACATGCCTGCCTGAGACACAGAGTCCAAGAGCTCAGTCATGTCTGTCTTCATATAGTCCAGAGAGGTATGTCTCAAGTCATGCACACAAGCATGGACTATGACAGTCACAACAGTACGTGATTTTGAAAGACCTGAGTGAATGTGTGATATGGCGGATCCTGGCACCTGACAGACAGCTGCCCGTGACCTTCTCCTTATTCAGCCTGTTGAGAGGGACATCTGTGTGTCTCACAATGGAATCATCTATGACTAATATGTCTGGCTTTGTGTTTTGCCTTAAGGGCTTGACAGGTGATTAACTGGCTATCATATGTATTGTGTTCTGCAGAGGAAGCATCATGTGTAGCATGCTGGTGTTTGTGTTTGGGAGGTCTCTAGTGTTTAGGTATGTTTCTGGTGAGGACCTCTGCATATGTAGGTATGTGTGATGTGGGTTTGGGTGGAGTAGTAGCTGAGGTGTGCATGCTGGCAACCCGCTCAGTGTCATATGTACTGACTGGTGTGCAAGAGAGCATGGATTCAAGGTTGTTAATATAGTTGCATCTCTCACATGTTGAGTTTGAGTGTACTAGGAGTAGAGGGTTGCCGGTGAACATGAGGCAGTTGCTACACTGCCTCAGGATGCCCATGTCAACCAAGCTGTCTGGAGAAACTGTGAGAAATTGTCCATCCATAGTGTTAGGTAAATTCACATGGTCAGGAAAGGAGGTCACACTTAGGAATGGCTAGTGTGTGAGAGGTGTGTTGGTACCTCTAAGGCTAGGTTTAGTGTTCCACCCGACAGCAGAGTAGGGCTGCAGAAAAGGTCTGGAAGTCCACAAGCAAAGTGCTAAGGAAAATTTAACAAGCAAAACGTTTGCGTCTATAACCACCAATGGTAACCACTGCTATGTGGCAGTGCACAATGGTGCACTACACACAAACAAGTGCAAATGGAGGGCTTAATTAAACACAAACACCAGCACGCTACACATGATACTTCCACTTTCACACTGAGCTAAAGGAAGGACACTGAGCAAACTCGGATCTATAATATATAACATTAAGTATCCTGTTTTTTTGTTTTGCTTATTTTTTTGAGTTATTTATAGCACTTTGTCTACTGTATATTTTTCTAGCTAGTTTCACTGTGTGAGGTATTAACTGGAAACTGTCCACTTTTATTAAGCATCTGTTGGGTTGTTTGATTATAATAACTTGTTTGCAGTTAAAAGCTTTCTCTAAAGGCTCCTTTAGCTGTTTAAGACTTTCATTTAAAGGCTCACTGCTGCTTTTCTGCTGTGAGAAACATTTCTGCAGTTTGTTTCTAAGTAGTGTGGATATTTGTAGCATTGTCCATATTCAGGCTTGTGTTTAGGCCTAGTGTTTGTGGAGGCTGTGTGTCTGAGCACATATTCAGAGACATCTTGGTTTAGCCAAAGCCATCAGGCATTTCAGTGAGAGAGAATTGTTTAAGGTCATTGGCTGACTGAGGTCGCCTGGACAACAGCTTAGACTAAGCACCTCATTGGTTCTTTTGAGCTTTTTTTCTTAAAAGTTGTCTCAGGTTTCAACTTTCTATTACCTGTTACCTAAGAAGTTAAGTTGTGAGTGTTTCTGCCATTTCACGCTGAGCTAATCGAAGGAAGGACACTGAGTAAACTCGGATCTATAATATATAACTTTAGGTATCCAGTTTTTTTGCTTATTTATTTCAAGTTATTTATAGCACTTTGTGTACTGTATATTTTTCTAGCTAGTTTCACTGTGTGTGAGGTATTAACTGGAAATTGTCCACTTTTATTAAGCATCTGTTGGGTTGTTTGATTCTGATAACTTGTTTGCAGTTAAAAGCTTTCTCTAGAGGCTCCTTTAGCTGTTTACAACTTTCATTTAAAAGCTCACTGCTGCTTTTCTGCTGTGAGAAACATTTCTGCAGTTTGTTTCCCACCCTTCCTCCCTTTTGGTATCTGTTCTTATAGTTGGTGGCTTTGCAGTTGCCCGACCCTACTGTAACTTTGATCTGGGACCCTCCTCCCAGTCTAGTGTCATTACCTCATTCTACCTAATACAGAGAGAACATTTGAGAAGGCCAATCAGCTTAGTTTCTGCTCCTCCTTTCTCTCTTTCCACTTAAAAAAAATTCTAAGCTTGTTTCCTGCCTTTCCTGTGGGTAGTCTAGTCTGGATACAGATTTGCTGTGTCCAGGACTATTTATGGGCTTCTAAGCCCCCAAGCCTTTCTGTGTTGGAGGGAAGCCTTCTAGCTTAATTTTGTTTCTTAGAACTAGCCAGTCTTTTTGTTTCAGCACTCAAGTCTGTTTCTTTGAGCTCATCACTTGTTCAGAACTTATTGTAAGCACTAAATAAGCTACAAATTACTACAGCATTCAACTTTCCTCGCTGTCTAGAGGAAAACAGTTTCTAGTACTTAAATAAGCACCTATCCAGGCATGTCTAAAGGTCAGCACCCAGTGTTTTCTCCTGTCTACCTGATGAATTTGGGCATCTTGGAGCAATGCAGCAATTGCCTCATGTACACAGACAACCCTCTCCTCCTACCACCCAACACTACAACCTGTGAGAGATGCACTTATATAGCCAAACAGGAAGAAAATCTCTCTTCACCTTAGACTGGACTAGACAGTCAAGAGGAAAAGGTAAACACTTGCACCACACCACACTCAGCACATAGTCCCTCAGAATCTATACCACCAAAACACACACATAGAAACACAAAACACACACCTACATTCATGGAGGCTCTTAATAAAAACCTGCCCAAGCAACAGGGACCTTCAAAGCAGAAACACAAGCAACCCCCACCCCCCAACACAACCCAAATGACACATAGCCCACAAACTCAGTGTGCCACTCAGCCACAGCCCATAAGGCATAACAACATACCCAACACTCTAGTCATAGGTGACTCTATAGTCAGGCATACTGATGTTCCACTCACCAGGCTAAACAAGGAGAAAGTTACTGTCAGCTGCCTGTCAGGTGCCAGATCCACCACATAACGCATGCACTCAGGTCATTCCACAACAAGTACAAATATGACTCTGTTATTGTCCATGTTGGTGTGAATGACCTGAGACATACCTCCCTGGACTACATGAAAAGGTTACATGGAGGAGCTGTCTGATCTTGTAGCCCAGGCAGGTATGACCCTAGCCCTGAGTAGAATCCTGCCATCACCTAGAATGATACCACAGTACAAGGACAAAATGATTGACTTCAACAATTGGCTAAGCTTCTGGTGTCATTCTAAGGGGATCCAGTGTCTGTCTGCCTGGGATGACATAATCGACAAACCGCGATGCTTTGCCAGAGATGGCCTGCACCTGTTGCCCCTGGGATTCCGGATACTGGCTAAGGCTCTAGCCACCCCTATAGTGCCTTTTTTAGGCAAGGTTCAAATGACAACTTCACCACCGTAATAGGTACAAGCAAGAAGAATCTGAGGGTATTGCTACTCAGTGCTAGAAGTCTAAACCTCAAAATGCACTCACTCAAGGCAATCCTTAAAATGGAGAACATCAACATCTGTGCAGTGACAGAGACCTGGTCCAAGGCTCCAGAGAGTACCCCTGCATTACCAGGCTATAATTCATACCACACCTTTCGGTCACCTAACCTGGACCGAAACACTAAAGACAGAGGCATGTCCATATTCATTAAGCATATCCACACCTCCAGGCTAGTTGCTCAGCTTAATGCATCCGAGATTATCCAAATGCAACTAACTCTGGGCAAGACTGCAGTCCAAATTGTAGCTTGCTACAGATCCCCCCACCATGCCCCAGGATTCTCACTCCTCATTTCTTGATACACTGGAAAATATTAGGGTACAACCTAACACCCTAATAATGGACAATTTCAACTACCCCACCATTAACTGGGAAAACTACTCATGTACCAACTCTTGTGCTCAACGTTTTCTGGAATTCATAAATTCCAATGCCTTGGATCAACTTATCCACACCCCCACCAAGGGCAGCAATATCCTAGACCTAGTTATAACCAACATGGGCAACCGGTGCTCCACACCAGAGGTCAATTCCTCATTGGTCAGATCCGACCACAAGCTAATCACCCTAGACATCCACATCCCTCCCCAACCCCCCATTAGGGAAACCACAGTAAAAATTTTCTCCAAAGCCAACTTCACACTTCTTAAGACAGAAGTGGTAAACTTCACAACACCCATCTGACGGACAATAGAGGTATGATGGCTGAATCCTACATAAATGCACTTTATAAGCACTTACATGAGTGCATGGATTGTGCAATCCCTAACAGAACCAAGATGCTATCCTCCAAAAAAAGGAAGCCAAACTGGTGATCCCCTGCCATAAACAAACTCTACAACAGAAGAAAGAAACTGTTGCATCCCATGATTGGAGGAACTCCCTGGTCAGCCTCAGTAAGAAGCTGAGATCCCTCATAAAATCCTCCAAAGCTAGTTATGAAAACAAAATCGCCATTGACTCTAAAGACAACCACAAAGCATTCTATAGCTATGGCAACACTCAGATCTGCTCTGAGTTACAGCACAATGGCACTAAATATACAGAACTAACTGATATTGCCAACATCCTGGCAGATAGGTTCAGTGCTAACTTTACCCCCCTATCATCCCCTAAAGGGCCCATCTCTATACCAGAAGAATGCAAAGTTCCTGTAATCACTGCTGCACAGGTAAAAAACACACTATCCAAAGCCAAGAACACAGCATTCATGGGATCTGAGAACATCCCAGGCTGTGTTCTACATGAACTACAGGACGAACTGGCACCCCACCTAAGTACCATGTTCAGTCATAGCCTCACCTCAGGCTATCCGCCCACTGAATGGTGCACAGCAATGCTTATCCCACTCCACAAAGGGGAAGCCACCACAGACCCCAGAAACTACTGCCTCATTAGCCTAATGAGCCTGGTCTGCAAGGCTATGGAATGTATCATCATAGAACTTATAAACAATGACATTGGTAATCTCCAAACTCATGAGCCCACCCAGTTTGGGGTTGTAAAAGGCAGATCATATCTCCTAAACCTGATAGACTTCTTTGAAGCAGTCACCAAAGCCTTAGATGAGGGTAAGGTGGTTCACACAGCCTATCTAGATCTCGCCAAGACTTTCAACACCATCCCCCACTCTGGAATTATAGATAAACTCACTAAACTAGGTATAAATCCCTATGTCACAAGATGGGTTGCCAAATGGATCACTGACAGAACCGACACTGTGAAAGTAGCAGACTCCAAATCCAACTTCAGACCAGTGACAAGTGGAGTACCACAGGGTTCAGTCCTGGGTCCTCTCCTGTTTGGTATCTACTTCTCTGAAGTACAGGCTAAAACAGAAGGTCTTTGGCTAATGAAGTTCGCAGATGACTGCAAACTAGGAGCCATAATCAAAACTCCAAAAGATGTCGACATCTTACAAAAGGGCCTCTCTGAGACAGATGCCTGGTGTCAAAGCCATGGCCTTAATCTCAATGCCAAAAAGTGCACTGTCATCCCTTTTGATAAAAACTCTGTACCCATGAACTACCACAAAGGCGGTAGTCTACTTAACACCAAAAGTGTGATAAGAGACCTTGGGACACAGGTGGACAGTAGTCTCTCCTTTGATAACCACATCACCACAGTAGTGAGGAAATCCATCTAAGTGGCACACCTCATCACAAAAGGTTTCTCATCCAGGAAAACAGAGGTCATTGTTCCCCTCTACTTGTCACTCATTAGACCCATTATAGAGTACAATGCCCCTTTTGGTATGTACCTCACAAGACATCTACAACAACTGGAAAGGCCACAGAAATACCTCACAAAGAGGATTACCAGCCTCAAACAGATGCCCTATGCAGACCGTCTCAAAAAACTGCAGCTTTACTCCATCGCATATCGCCTACTCAAAGGCGATCTCTGCCTAACACACAAAGCTATGTCAAACCTGAGCTTTTAGACATGCTCCACTTAAAGAAATCCCAATCCCTACAAGCTACATGCTCTAGGGACCTAAACCTTGTCACTACAATAAACAGAACATACTGGAGAGATAGATTACTGTCCCAGAGACTTCCCATACTCTGGAACAAACTACCTATCTATATCAAACAAAGCTCCTCATTAGCACTCTTCAAGAAAAATCTTGATGATTGGATGGGAGATAAGTAATTCATCCCGGGGATCACTTCTGTGGCTCTGCTTGACAGTGGCACAGGAGAATAATTTTCTTGGGTGGCAAAAGCCAAGGTACCTTTTTGCTAGGCTTATATAGGCCCTAGGGCCAATAGCCTAGTACCTACCTATGAACCTATGAACAAGAAATAACCCTTTTAACTCAAACTGTCCAACAAGAATGCTCTCTCTGAGCTCTAATCCAGTCACCCTTGATAAAATGGGACTAAGACAGAACTTTCTTCCCGCAAGGGTGCAGAAGGGCACTCTCCAACAAAGATGACTTGAACTTGATGCTCAGAAGTTACAAAACAGACTCAGAAACAGCAAACCTGGAACTGGGCTATGCTAGAGCTGAACTAGTACAATTTACAGTAAAATATGTAAAAAAAAAACAGTTCAGACAATTCAAACAGCCAGCAGAATGCAGACACAATTAAAAGTGCTATACAAGAGCAAAAACAGGCACTGAAAGTTAGTTGGGAGCAATGGATGCTGCAGATCTTTAAGTATCTCAGTGAAGAGCTGGTTTTAGTACTTAAGTGATGCAAAACAGTCTACAGGAGGTCTGAATCTAACCTATGCTACAAAACACAGGAGCACCAGAAATTCAAAGTGCATAAGATCACAATCACAACGGCAAAAAACAGTTTAAATAAAGCAGCAATTCAGTACAATACTGTCCAAATTTAATCAGACTACTGACAAGCAGTAATAAATGTGGCAGAATAAATTCAGTTAAACACTTTCAAGTGCAAGCAGCCAAATAAAGTAGTAAGAGGCACGAATACAGTAGGAGCAGCTGAATAAAGCATATGCTTTGTTAAGTAGAAGGAGAAGAAACAGAAAATAATTCAACATTAAGAACCTAAGGGGGGTGGGCCTTTACAAATGATCTCACTATAGTAGAATGATCTGATGCAATGGAACAGGGAGGAGTGTCCAATATCGAATTTATAGTACAGATGGGCACTCAAAAGCCACCAAGCTTACAGACCACAACAACAGTTGGGTGGGTGGATGGGAAAAACAAAAAGAGACAGCACAGCAGGTTTTTGAAAAACAGAGCAAGGGCAGAAGACCAACTCTTAAATGTTTTATGTGTGTTTCTCCTATTCATTTTATACTGCTTAATTTTAGAAGTCTTAAAATGTTTTTTTTTTTTTTTGTAAGTAAAGTGAAGGCAAGCTGAACTAAAACTAAAAGTCCAGTTGGTATAAGGGTTATGGCCTTTGCCTTCTCCTATGCACAAGATACAAAGCTTGATCCTGACCTCCAGCTAATGCCTGTATGGACTTTGCATATTCTGCCAAAAAAAACATGCTGAGGGTTTCACTTCAATCTAAACCTAGAATAGAGTTATGAGCAGCAACACAGACTCTAGATCATGCCTATAGGTGGAAGAGTGGTATAGATGTGAAGCATAGTATCTTCAAGGCAGAACACAGCTCACAGACTGTGTGCCATATCAAACCTAGCCACTCATTGGTGTAATAATTGTTTCTAGTTGATTCGGTCATGTTAAGTAATGTCATCAAAAATGGGCATGATCATTTGCCAGTGATACTCCTACCTAAACCAGGGACTCATGCTAATGATGGGGGGAGTGTATATGCCCCTAATGGCCAGTGTATGTCCACCATAAAGCCAAGCCCTATCTGGGTCAATAAGTTATTGACTGGCCAGTGTCCAGTTGCCCAGCTTGAGTTACCTGAGATAGTATGAAAGCTGGGCATAAAACCGACCTGCTAAATATGAACTAAGAATTTCTACACTCAATGTAGGTTCACTAACAGGACACAGCTTGGAAGTGGATGACATGATGGTGAGGACGCTGGACATCCTATGTATCCAGGGGACAAGATGGAAGGACAGTGTTGACTTGAGATCCAGAGTCTACTATTCAGGAGGAAGACAGGCTAGACATAGTGTGGGAACTGTAGTGAGGGAGAAGCTTCAGAAGACACAGATGTAGTGACAGACACATGATAATCAAACTCCAGTGTAAGGATAGGGCACTATTCACAATCTCAGCCTATGACCCACACTATGTTTGTGATAGTGAGGAAAAGACTGCATTTAAACAGGAGTTGCAGGACCTACTCAATAAAGCAGGACAACATGAATTGGCATTGATAATCAGTGACCTGAATTCACATATTGGGACAGACAGAACAGAATATGAGGAATGCCTGGGTCCACATGAGTGGGGCAACAGGAATGACCAGCATGCAACTCAGGTAGGCGTCCTCCTAGTAAGGACATTGGGGTAGAATCAGTGATTGCAAAGTCATCCCTAGCGAAATCATCAGCCCACAGCATAAAGCAAAGGTGGCCAGAATCAGCTGCAAGCAGAGGTCAGAGAAGACTCTAAGGTCAAGAGAGATCAGGTTGAAGACTGGGAGGTTGACTGGAAAGAAAGCACAAGGATTCTAGGAATTACTCAGGGCTCTAGCACCTCAGAAATAAGAGAAAAAGGTGGAGTTGAAGAAGAATGATGGTGCTTCAAAACAGCATGTATGAGAACCGGGTCTACTACTAATGCCCGAAAATGCTATATACCGACAAGTATTTAACCGACGTGAAATCACCGACCTTTCAAAACCCCGAAACAGTTTATTGCCGACTATCGGTAGACCGACTATTTATTGCCGACTATCGGTAGACCGACTACATCAATCAACAATGATTATAAAGATGTCATGTTCCATAATATAAATATCAGGATTGGGTATTCCATTCCGAAGCATTACGCATTCAACATGGCGGAGACGTTACGCGATTTTCCCGGAATCCTGGGAAATACATATACACCAGTGTTATCTCAAAGAAGTAAACCTATGTTGGAGTTGGACGGTTACCTTTATCATCTTGAATGAAGCAGAGGGAACCGTCAGTATTGGGGATGTAAAGAAAAGAAAGCACAAAGATGTAAAGGTAGAGCGGTAACCCTTTTAGTTGCAGAAGGGGAGCAACTATTAAAATCCGTTTCCCATGACCACACCGCAGATCCTACAGAGTTGCAGCGGTATACGTTAAATAGTGCTGTGAAATTACGAGCTAAATATAGTAGAGACAACCCTTGTTCAATAGTTGATATTACTATGATGTCCACGTCATTAGACGCTGTGCAGGCTATCCCTAGTAGAAGGTCACTTCTGCAAACAATTGGTAGAGTACGCAGGAGAGAAAATTTTGTTAATATGGATGTTACTGTCAATATACACAATGTTGATGTAGACCGTTACCCTTTGAAGTCGGGTGGTTTCATTGCAAAACGTGCCATTGATAAAACAAGCGACACCATAGTATATGTATTTACAACCATAGCAAACTTGAATGATATTAGCAGTGCTACTATTTGGCTAATGGATGGGACATACTTCACTAAACAGGTTGATTGCCGACAGTTATACAGTATACATGGCTTCATTAAATGTGGACACTATAGTAAAGTAGTTCCATTAGTGTACGCTGTAATGAATAAAAAATCTTTGAAGTCTTATAATATGCTATGGCACAGTGTGTTTGAATTATTGAATAGTAATGGTCTGGGATGTCAGGTACAATTTGTACTTTGTGATTTCGAAGTAGCGGCTATTAAGAGTATAAGACTTAATATTGACGGAGCCAAGTCTAAAGGGTGTCTATTTCATTTTGGACAAAACCTATGGAGGAAAGTACAGTCTTTAGGGTTGACAGTATTGTACAATACCAATGCTACCTTTCAATTGCAAGTGAAATCGCTACTATCATTAGCGTTTCTACCAGAAGGTGAAGTTAAAGATGTGTTTGAACAGCTACATTCCACCTTCCCAGTAGAGGGACGTGAATTACTAAAGTATTTTAATGATTGGTATGTACATGGCAAGTTACGGAAGTTCACAACAAGGATGAGAACGTCTATTAGATTCCCTCCGTTATTCCCAATATCATTTTGGAATGTTTCTGATTTGAACGATTTAAATCTGCCCCGTACGCAAAATTCTGTCGAAGCTTGGCATAGAAGATTAAAGTGTCTAATAGGAATGAAGAACGTAGATCTACATATAGTTATGCAGGCTCTGGCACATGAGCAGAATAGGGTTGATGAATTGCGTGTACGCATGTCATCTGGATTTCCACCATCTCCCAAAAAGCGTAAGCTATTAAAACGGCATGAGCAGTTCCGTACTGTGTTGAATAACAGACAGCATTATAGCGGAGTGGAATTTGTTCGTAGCATTGCAAGGCTTCTTAAATTATAACTTTAATTTTGTACTGTAATTTGAAGTAGTGCACGTTGATTTGGAGCGTAAAGTACGATTGTACTACCTACTTGAATATTTGCACTGACAGCTGGGCTATGAATGTTATTGTGCAGGTTTGGAATGGAACTTCAAGTTTCGGAATCATTAGATGTGAGAAGAATCACAGTGTTTTGCTTTACTGTAACGGCTAAATTGTAAATGCTATTGTGCAGGTTTGGTTTGAACTTTAAAGCTTCGAAAGCGTTAGATGAGAAATGGATGACAGTGTTTTGATTTACTTTAAAGAATTCGTTGTTATCTGCACTACTGCTATGATGGGTCACAGTGTCGTTGTTATCTGCACTACTGCTATTATGGATCACAGTGTTTTGATTTACTTTAAAGAATTCGTTGTTATCTGCACTACTGCTATTTATGTTAATAATGCTTTATGTGACTATTTGCGTTTCATACAAGGATTTATATTGTGCTGCTATGAAATGAGATGTTGCCATTGTTTTTGCTCCATTGTCGGTCAGTTTGATGTCGGGAATTTTGGTGAAAGCAGCTGTTGGTACTTTCGTGTCGGTGAATTTCTTGTCGGTGAATACCGTTTTCGGGCATTAGTAGTAGACCCATGAGAACCATAGAACAGATATGTGGCTGAGCCAGATATGGAAATAAAGTATATAAGGAAAGCTGGTGGTGGAATGCAGAAGTCCAGAAAGTCATCAAAAAAAAGAAAGAAAAATAGAGTGCAGGAAAAAAAATGGGAGATAGAAAAGACAGAGCAGGCTAGGAAGGAATACTGGTTGGCTAACAAAGAGACTAAGAGAGGAGTTGCAATAGCAAAGAACAAGGCATCAGAGGCACTCTACCAGTTTCTGGAAACTGACTCAGTAGATGGCACAAAGAAACTCTATCAGGTTGCAAAGCAAAGGCAGAAAGAAGAAGATGTTCATTCGCCCTTGATGCAGGATGCCAACAACAACCTGCTCACCAGTCCACAGGACATTAAAGGCAGATTAAAGAAGTACATCCAGCAGCTTCTGAATGATAAAAACCCCACAGAAGCTGTACTGCCCAAGACACAGCATTCAATGAGAGAAGAGAAGGAGCCCACCACAGAAGAAGTAAAAACTGTTTTCTTGGCCCTGGAAAATGCAGTTTTAACCTGTGCTGCAGTAATGTTGGGTGCCTGGCATTACTCCAGTATTGTGACTGGTCCTTTAGGGTTGGAGAGGGGAGTAAAGTTGACACTGAATCTGTCAGCCAGTAGTTGGCAATATCTGTTGGCTCAGTATAAGAGGTACCATTGTGCAGTAACTCAGAGCAAACCTGGGTATTGCCGTGGAGATTCTTGATGTAACTATAGAAGGCTTTGTGGTTGTTTTTATTGTCTGCTGCAATTCTGCCTTCATAGCTGGCTTTAGAGGTTTTGATGAGGAATCTCAACTTTTTGTTGAGGCTAATAATGGAGTTTTCCAGTCTTGGGACTTCACCTTTTTCTGCAACAGTTTCTTCCTTCTGTTGTAGAGTTTATTAATGGCAGGGGACCACCAGATTGGCTACCTTTTTTGGAGGAGAGCGTCTTGGTTCTGTTGGGTATGGCTAGTTCCATGCATTTATGTATGTGTTCGTACAGTGCATTGGTGTATGATTCAGCAATCATGTATCTATTTTCCGTTGACATGGGTGCTGTGAAGCTAGCCACCTCTGTTTTTAGGAGCCCAAAGTCAGCTTTGGAGAAGTTTTTCATGGTGGTTATCTTTGCGGGGGGTGTGTGTGAGATGTGGATTTTCATGGTGATTAGTTTGTGATCGGATCTAACCAGGGAAGAATTGACTATTGTTGCCCATGTTAGTAATAACCAGGTCAAGGATGTTGCTTCCTGTAGTGGGGGCAAGAATGAGCTGGTGCAGGGCATTGGAATTAATGAATTCCAGGAAGCATTGGGCCAGTGTATTGGTGCATAAGTACCTTTCCCAGTTGATGGAGGGGTAGTTGAAGTCACCTAGTCTGAGAGTGTTGGGTTGGACCCTAATAGTTTCCAGGGTGCTTAGGAACGTGGAGTGAGAGTCTTGAGACATGGTTGGGGACCTATAGCAGGCTATGAACTGAATCGCCGTCTCACCTATTGTTAGTTGTACCTGAAGTATCTCAGATGCATTATGCTGGGCTACTAGTCTGGAGGTGAGCATATCTTTTATGAATATGGAGACACCACCACTTTGGAGCTTTGGTCCATGTTCTGGGGCCGAAAGGTGTGGAATGAGTTATAGCCTGGTAGCGCAGGGGTGCTTTTTGCGGCTTTAAACCAGGTCTCCATTACAGCACAAATGTCGATGTTCTCCATTTTGAGGAGTGCTTTGAGAAAGTGCATCTTGAGATTTAGACTTCTAAAGTCAAGCAGCATGACCCTCAGATTGCATTTATTTATAGCTGTTATGGGGGTAATTTGGTCTTTGGAACAGCACCTAAAAAGGCACTATAGGGGTGGCAAGAGCCTTAGCCGGTATTCCAGAAATGCATGGGTGACAGATGCAGGCCATCTCTGGCAAAGCATTGAGGTCTGCCAATCATGTCATCTCAAGCAGACAGATACTGGATCCCCTTAGAATGACACCAGAAATTTAGCCAATTGTTTTAGTCAGTTATTTTCTGCTTGTACTGTGGTATCATTTTGGGCAATAGTAGGATGTTGCTCAGGGCTAGGGTCATATCTGCCTGGGCCACAAAATCCAAGAGCTCCTCCAGGTCTCTTTTCATGTAGTGCAGGGAGGTGCATCTCAGGTCATTCACACCCACATGGACAGTAACAGATTAATACTTGTACTTGTTGTGGAGTGACATGAGTGCATGTGTTATGTTTTGGATTCTGGCACCTGATAGACAGCTGACTGTTACCTTCTCCTTATTCAACCTAGTGAGTGAGACATCAGTGTGCCTCACTATCAAGTCACCTATGATTAGTGGATTGGGCAAGATGTTTTGTCTTAGGGGCTTAGGTTGAGGGGCACACTGTGTAGGTGAGCTATGTGTCTTGTGGTTTGTGCTGTGTTGTGGTGGTTGAGTGCATTTCTGTCTTGGAGATCTCTGCTGTTTGGGTAGATTTTTATTGAGAGCCTCCATGAAGGTGGGTGTGTGATTTGTGTTTTTATGTGAGAGCTGTGATGAAGTTATGGGAAAGAGTAGTGGAAGCTAGGTGAAGAAGGGAGGTAATGATTAGTGATCAGCAGTATGGTTTCATGCCAGGAAAGAGCACTACAGATGCGATGTTTGCTCTGAGAGTGTTGATGGAGAAGTACAGATAAGGTCAGAAGGAGTTGCATTGTGTCTTTGTGGATTTAGAGAAAGCATATGACTGGGTGCCTAGAGAGGAGTTGTGGTATTGTATGAGGAAGTCGGGAGTGTCAGAGAAGTATGTAAGAGTGGTACAGGATATGTACGAGGGTAGTGTGACAGTGGTGAGGTCTGCGGTGAGAGTGATGGATGCGTTTAAGGTGGAGGTGGGATTACATCAACGATCAGCTCTGAGCCCTTTCTTTTTTGCAATGGTGATGGACAGGTTGACAGACAAGATCAGACAGGAGTCCCCGTGGACTATGATGTTTGCAGATGACATTGTGATCTGTAGTAAGAGTAGGGAACAGGTGGAGGAGACCCTGGAGAGGTGGAGATATGCTCTAGAGAGAAGAGGAATGAAGGTCAGCAGGACTAAGACAGAATATATGTGTGTGAATGAGAGGGAGGATAGAGGAATGGTGAGACTGCAGGGAGTAGAGGTGGCAAAGGTGGATGAGTTTAAGTACTTGGGATCAATAGTTCAGAGTAATGGTGACTGTTGAAGAGAGGTGAAGAAGAGAGTACAGGCAGGATGGAGTGGGTGGAGAAGAGTGTCAGGAGTGATTTGTGACAGATGAGTACCAGTAAGAGTGAAAGGGAAGGTCTACAAGAGGGTAGTGAGACCAGCTATGTTATATGGGTTGGAGACAGTAGCATTGACAAAAAGGTAGGAGTCAGAGCTTGACGTGGCAGAGTTGAAGATGTTAATATTTGCACTGGGTATGACAAGGATGGACAGGATTAGGAATAAGTATATTAGAGGGTCAGCCCAGGTTGGAAGGCTTGGAGACAAAGCCAGAGAGGCAAGATTACGTTGGTTTGGACATGTGCTGAGGAGGGATGCAGAGTATATTGGGGAAAAGATGCTAAGGATGAAGCTGCCAGGTAACAGGAAAAGAGGAAGGCCTAAGATAAGGTTTATGGAAGTGGGTGAGAGAGGACATGCAGGTGGCTGGTGTGACAGAGCAAGATGCAGAGGAAAGGAAGAAATGGAAACAATTGATCTGCTGTGGTGACCCCTAACGGGAGCAGCCGAAAGAAGAAGAAGATGTGAGAGCTGTGATGGTGGGTGTTCTGGAGGGCTGTGTGTGGCATGTGATGTGGTGCAGGTGTTGACCTTCTCCTGTTGACAAGCTATTACGGTCTTGGCTTGAGAGTGCATGGCTTCCAATTTGAATATATAAGTGCATCTCTCACAAGTCTGAGTGTTGGGAGGTAAGAGAGGAGTGTTTGCTGTGTACATGAGGTAGTTGCTACACTGCCTCAGAATGCCCAAGTTCACCAGGTTAATAGGAGAAAGCACAGGGGACCGACCTTTAGACATGCCAGGATGAATGGCCATTATTGCTAAGTACTGGAGCTGTTTCCTTATATATTCCTTTTATAGGAAAAATATCACTCAAGATGTCTGAGTCTGTACAGAGCACTGGCAAACACTTGAGGGGAAACTAATACCTAGACCCTGAAAATTTAAGGATGAAGCATTTAGGCAGATGTTCTGAAGTTAGGAAGAAATCAAGCCGTACTTACTGAAAAATAAAGAATTAGCTTGTCAAGAATGATAAAAAGAGGGGGGTTGCATGAATGACTACTGCCTGGCTACTACTAAGTCTGGGCTCAGCACAGCTTCACTCTGTTGGGATAAAAATACTCCTTTGCTTCTTCTCTCACCAGAAGCAAAATGTTAGCATGAATCCCAAGAAGAGAAGCAGGCCACAGGCCATGGCCTGTTTGGTGATCCACAGTCTTGCCCCAGATGATGCAAGGGTCTGCAGGCTTGTAGCCTTTTTCTGGTAGATGCCTCAAATAGCAACCAGACCAATCAGGTACTTTAAGTACAGACACTCACTCAACCAGAAAGAGTCAGGAATCAATGCACTCTGCTCCTACTCTCACTAGGATCAGAATATAAGCACAGATTCCAAGCTGTCACCTATAAAGCATTTATTAAGCTTTCTGGTGACCATCAGTCTCCAGGAAATAATGTAACTGCACTCCTTCTCTCACCAGCAGAAAACAGAAGAACTAATCCCAAGATGACTACTGAGAGGCAGAATGTGGGCTCTTCGCTAACTGGTGGTCTTGCAATAGATGCTTAAAGGTAAGATGAAAAAAATGGGAAAAGGGAGGTTAATGTGGATTTATTGATTGATTTATTTATTTATTTATTTAACATTTGTTTACCGTGAAAGTCCGACTAGGACAGAGCCCATTTTCAGTGGAGGCCCGGGGATAAATGTTCCATGGGCTGACGGTGGTATGGGTGTTGGAATGAAAATATCCCTTTGGCTGGGACCTATCTAAAAGCTATGAGGAACACAGATTGTGGAAACATCCCCTGGGCTGCAACCTACCCAAACCATGTGAGGAACCTAGCCTATCAGGCCCTCTTCAATATACAGCTAGGAAAAACATAATGAGGAGATGGGGAAACAAGAAACGTAACTGCTGTAACAGAAATGCACAAAGAAACGTAAATATATACCACAGAAAAGAATTACCAGTCTTTTGAAACAAAGTAAAATGAAATGTTTCTTTATCCGTAAACCATGACTAAACTATCAAGGAGGCTAGGATGTTAAGTTTACTGTATGTCTAGTAAACCCAATAAGGAAGACAGAGAGAGATAGGCCAGATTTTAACACTATTCATAGAGAAAGGATTATATACAACATCTTGAACTGTACTGATAAACATAAACAAATGAAGCAGGCAATCTACAAAAATAAATACAGAAACACAGAGCTTGAAGTATAAAGAGTTTATTGTTAAGTGTAATGTAAAGACAGAAGTTTAAATTTAAACCACTTAGAGTTGATTGAAGTTCTGGCTATTCAGGTGTCAGATGACACTGATGTTGTCTGCAGATGTCCTTCTCAGCATACAGTGCACAATAACCTGTGAAGAAAATGAGAAATTAATAGCTGACCCCTTAAAATAAATGTAATGAGCTGGGCATGTGGAGATAATAGCACATCTTTCAAAGACAATGGTAATGAGAGATATTCATTAGTATTTACTAACAAAAGAGGAAGGAGTCCAGCAACAGACTGCATGAGCCTATCTTGAATCCATTTAATCCATTTATAGGTTTGAGAGTTAATAACTCTAAAAAGACTGATGAATAGATTGAATGAACTGATTTCATTCTTATTGCAAATTTAACAGCCACCCTGGTTCCCCTGACATCTCATTTACTATGTAATCTAGATGAGAGCCAGCAACTGAGGGACAGACATTTGTACCTCACTCTCATCTTATCAGATCTGAGCAATCAGATTCTATCCCAGATGTCAGCCCAATGACCTCAGGTGTATGTTCTACAACAACTGCCATCTGTTGAATTATTAGTGATTGCCATTGTTTCTAAGGGGCATACATAGGTGGGGGGTACCTATAGCTGTATCTAGTATGTATAATGCCTGAACATCCCAGTACAAATACATGAGTTTCACACATCAGTGAGTCATATATCAATTCTATCTATTGCTGTTTTCCAAATTCTTGTTATGCATGAAGTTGATCATTTACAACTTGCAGATGATTATTTCAGTTTAATTAAAAGCCTATGCTTAGCCTTAGGCTTATCTACATTCTAATATATGAAATATAGCACCATCCCCTTACCCCTTTTTTCATTTTAAAGAAAGAGGATGAGGTTATCTTAGTACATGTAGACCAACAGCTGTGGTTTTCCTTTACATCTAGAAAAAAAGTCTCTGAAGATCAGCCGTATCCTTCTTCTGGTTCCCCAAAAGATGTTTTCACTGGTGAACCTTAGCAAACAGTGAGGTGGCACAGAGTTTAATTAAGCTGGTTAATATCAAGACTTGATTGCTCATAACGCCACTATTTTATCAACTCCAATTTACAAATTTCACGATCACAGAACTCTGATGGTAAGGAAAATGTGCCTTTTACCCCAACGGTGAACAATCTTGGGGGTAGAACATATACAGTAGAATGTGCTTGGGGGTGTGGGGTGATTTTCTTCATGCAATTTTTTTTTTATAAAACTGATATTTTGAGATATCAGCTTTTCAGAGAGATGTTGTAAGGCATATTTTTGAATTCAGTTAGTAGCCATTTATTCAAATTATGAAAGACCATTGTGAATGAGGAATACAGAGTTACCACTCACAAAAAGATATACACATCTGTTGAAGTCTGATGCTGTTATACCATTAGCTAGTCAACTGTTTAGCCTTGCCTATTCTAGTGTGTATATATGTATACATATATATATATATATATATATATATATATATATATATATATATATATATATATACACACACACACACACACACACACACACACACACACACACACACACACACAGCCAGATTCACAACCATCTGCTCCAAGAAAATCCAAAAATATATTTACAGGCCCCTGTAATAAAAGTTGTATCAGTATCATGTGACTGATCCAGTATTCTCTAATTTGACTTAAGGTAAATAAAAAAAAAAAGCCAGCTGCTCTGAATAACTTCTGTTGTTATTTAGTCAAGTCTGACTCTTTGTGACCTCAAGGACTTTAGCATGCCAGGCCTGGCTGTCAACAACTACTGCTGTAAGGTCATGCAAATTCACTTTCATTACTTCAGTAATGCTGTCTATCTGTCTTATTCTCTACCACCCACCTTTTCTTTTGCTTTCAGTCTTTCCCATTGTTAGTGTCTTATTCAGTAAATCCCAACTTCTCATGATGTGGCTAAAGAAATGGTTTTACTGTCAGGTCTTTCTGTGAACATACATAACAACAAATATAACAGACTAATGGACATGTATAAAAAAAGCTATATGTCTCTGTTAACCTGACTGTCAAAGCCATAAGCTATCAGATCCATATGATGCATTTTCTGGGAGAAATTTTGAAGCCGAATGAAAAACTTTCACAGGACACCACTGATATTATTTTTAAAGAAAACACTGTAAAATGTGTTTCTGCAGTAGTCGGAACTAGTACTATATTATAAAACATGACTGTGATGCTGCAGATGCACAGTTAAGGGTGGCTACCATGGCTCCACACACAGCCTTTCCCAGATGATATTAAGGGAAATGTGTACAGTTTACCAATACATCCTTCTATGTTTTTGGTTTATCTTCAGAAAAACAAATCAAGATCCAGAGAAATGATAGACAATATCTAATCCCAACCAAATATTTTACTTCCTAATTCCAAAGTACAGCTCCAGTTCATGATCTTTTTATCATAAACAGCCTAGGCAACAGTAGTTCTGAAAGAAAAGACAGTTGTAGAGGAAACAGGCACAGAATCGAAGACAGCGACAGCATCACCAATAGTCTTCCACTTAGGAGTCCTGGCATATTCCTCCCACCACCTGTTTCAGCTCAGTCTTCAGCATTAGGAAACAAACTTCTCTTCCTCTCCAGCAAGTAGCTTGAAATCACATCAGACAACAGGATAAGAGAAACATTGCCAGAAGGGCACATGCTAGAGTATGTTTCAACACCACTGCTAAATCACATTATATATACCCCGTGAGATTAGTTTCATCTGACTCGTCTGTTAATACAGCAGCTACCTGGCACACACACTCAACTCATTTAGCTCTCCTAACATAACAAGGGAAAGGTTTTTATAATATATCAGTTCTGAAGCCAAAAAAGGTTAGACGGTAGAGACTGGTACTAGATGTTCTCATTTTCAGCCTGTAAAAACAAGGAAGTTCAACATGTTGAAACTACAAAATATATTACCTCTCTTGATGCACAATGTCTTTCCAGAGAGTATGGATGCATAGAATACATATCGCTATATCCACTTTCACAAGGTCCACAGAAGTTTCTGTGACTTTTATGATGACCATTCCTAGTCCTATTCCAAATCCCTACATCTCCTGCATTGGGAACCATGTGACAAACATCACTATTTGCTGATCTAAAATTGCATTGCAGTATCATACTTTCAGATATGTGGGGTCACTCCTAACTCAGAAGAAAATCAGATCTTACCTACTCCCGGACAAAAAGTTTCTAAGACTAACCTTGAACACATCAACTTGCACAATTCCCACCCTCACTAGAGGGTATAACAGAAAATTCACTTCTGTTGGAAACTAACCAAAGCAAAGTCTATGGCAGGGCATTTTAAAGGCATGGATTTTATATTATTTATTTATTATTCATTTATTGACATTTGATTACCAGGAAAGTCCAGTTGGGTAGAAGCCCATTTCCAGAGAATGCCCAGGAAAAAAGCTCCAAATTATTGCAAGACATTTTAAAAACAATCATTTTTTAGTCTTCAAAAATAAAACAAAAACATCTGCAGTTTAAATAATTATAACAAATTAGACATAATATAAAAACATTGGTTAATATAATCCTTTTATGTGATGGTAATATACCACACTTATATGAGAGAAATTCAACTGTATTTCAAAAATCTGTGAAACCACAGTACTCATTCATTACAAAATATTTCTCTTTAATGTTAAAAGAGCTTCAGTGAAGTAATGGCTTCTCTTCACTCTTGAAGCAGTTGAAAGATTTAATGGATTTTTCTCAGAATTTAGTGATCCACAGTCTATGGTCTTCCTGTAACTAAGTCCTCATATCAGTTTGTAAGAGGCAATGGCAGTTCACTTAACATGTTCAGTATTTCAGATGTGTTGAAACCAGTGTGCTACAGAATGTCAGAGACAACTTAATGAGATATATGAATATGCAACAGGAAACTTTTCAGGTTGGCCATGATAATTTGAGAATAGCTTCTAAAGATGCTCCTCTCACTCATCTGCATCCCAAGTGTGTAAAAATTGTCAAGTAAATCTCCTTCTCCAATCAGTGATAACTGGCTGCACACATATTTGTCAGAATCACTGAATTGTAGGGTCTTACCAAAGTGGTAATATTTGTACCCTACCTGACCCATCAGCACCTACTCTTTTATTCCAGGTATCCTCCATCAAAACCATAAGTAATCAATGAATTCTCCATCCGCTGAAATCAAGGCTTCCTCCAGGGAGGCACCCCCAGTTTTCAATTCTAATGACTGTTTTAAAGATAAAAAGGTAATAAAATCATAGCACATTTCTCACCATTGCTCTGTGGCCAAGGTAAACCTTGGTCATACTCCTCACAGGTATCATTTACACAGATTATGATTCTGCCTGTATACAGCAATCTACTCATTCAGCAAGTGGGCAGAGTACTTCATCCAAATCTCAACTCTCTTTCTCAGCATAGAAGAGCTCATGTTGATTGTTAACAGACATCTATTTCCTCAAAGTATTTTTTTTATCTCCTCTTAATAAAAACACATAAATCCCCTTTGGTTAAGATCTGTTTAGTCAACTACACATGTGTGTGAGATTGCACAGTTCTCAGGGTTGGAAAATATGCCCTTTCCCTCACATTGTGCAACCTCAGAGTTAATTTATATACTTATGAAGGGGTGTGGGGTGCAGGCTGGTTTGCCCCCAGCAAAAAATGTTTTATGCTTTTTTTTTATATATACTTTTATTTTCCATGCACTGAAATTCTTGCTTGGTTCATGCATGTTGTTGTTGTATCTTTGTCCGCTAATGATTGGCAGCAGATTTTTACGTACTGAGTTGCCAACCCTGACGTACAACCTTCAACAAAGGTATGCCCATTCACGCATGTCTCCACACAGAGTAGCTTATATAAGCAGTGGATGGTGGTGTTGCAACACAGCAGGAGATTCTCTGGTTCGATCCTCAGCTGGGGTGTCTTCTGTGCAAAGTCTGCATGTCCTCCCTGTGTTCTGGTGGGTTTCCTCCAGGTGCTCTGGTTTCCTCCCACATTCCAAAGACATGCTGTTGGTGGATTGCACACTTTAAATTGGCCATAAGAGTGAGTGTGCATGTGAGTGTGTGTGCAAGTGAGGTATGAAAAAATTACTGCATCAGAGCTAGCCATCCAGCAGTGTAAAACTTGGCTCTAGATGATTGTCACTGTTAAAGTGACACCCCAATTCCATGTGCAAAAAATGGGAAAAGGGGTGTGTTTACCCAAATGAAAGATACCTTTTGTCTGGTGTCCCGATCATAATATAATCCTATTGCCAATTTCCATTCCTTAAATTGTGAAGATCCTTGCTACTTTATAAAACCTTATTCTGTCCTTTTCTATTAGAGTATTAATTTATCAGCCATTGAAATCTATGACTGAAAAGTTGATACTGTTTCCTCCTGAACCAGTTTACATAACAAATTTAAAGCCGCTGTCTTAGATGATACTCTCTTTGGAAGCAGCTACCTCTAAAAAAGAAGCTACAAGCCCTGATGTAAAAAAAAAAACGATACTGTTTTTTCTTAAGGAGAGAAATTTTCTTTGCCTTTTCTCTTAACAACACCAATCAAAAACTAGTCTTTTTCACAAAATAAAATAATAAGGGAAATGATTATTGCATACTATGAATACTCAGAGATAACTCAGTTATTATACTGATTCAATAAAACAGTTTAAATAGCCTGATAATGCATTTCTTTCATTCACAAAAGGGAAGCATGGTCAACCCGTAACAAAGCAGACCATTTTAAATGTATGTGTGAGTCACTGCTTTCTGTTATTAAAATTGCTTTGTTTGCCTGTATTTAACATAGGGTTCCTATCAGTATCTCGAACGTTGACAATATCGAATGCGATATTGTCGATGCGAGAATGCTGAAAGTGCAGAACATCGAACGGGTAAATGGAAATCTCCTTAAGGGGAGATTTCCATTTACTACAATGTAGTGCTGTCTCGGACTTCGTATATTTAAGTAGTGGGGGTGTGGGGGGCACAGCCCCCCATGTGGGTGGTGCAGGTGTGCTTGCCCCCCCTGTCTACACCCTTCAGTTTTATTTTTTTAGCTTTTTATTTTTTTATATCGGCATTCGAAAATTTAATAGTTCGATCATTTCAGTTCAATATTTTGTGATTCGAACTATTACATTTTCGATATGCTGATATAGACCTTTTAACATACAAGGTAGGACTTCTTTGTGAAATGTTAGGAAGCTGATTGTTTACTGACAATACTGGTCTTTTGGGCCTACCTTCTGAAATAAAACTTCTATTCAGCAGTTCTGGTTTCATGTGCTTTAAGGATTTTTGTATTTTACCAGTGCACCTCCTCCTGGCAGCTGGCAGTCTTTTGCACTTTTGAGGATTTGATTATGAGCAATAAGAAGATGAGATAAACAGTCTGATGTGTCATCACAGTAAGGACATCTCATGTTTACACTCCCTTTAATCCACATCCAGGGGACATGGCATGTGGGCCCTCCACAGCATCCTCATATATCTTATGCTTTATGTGTTTAACATCAGATCAGGTGCTTCCAGCCATCACTAATCATGTCTGATGTTACTATAGAAAGAGGCCCACTCCCTCACACAGGCCTCTGGAGAAATGATGTGCGAGCTATATATGCAAGCGTTTATTCTGTCTCCACCAAACTATTTATAGTAACCCATTTCAATTCAAGGCATAGTACGGTAGTACCCCTCAAATAAAATAATGGAAACAACTTTTCATTGCAGTTAATATTTCAGATGCTCATGCTGACTTTGTTACATGCTTAATATATACTTTCTTTTTGTGAAAATAAATTCTGAGCAACCAGCTACCATTACGTAGTTTTATAAAAAAAAAAAAAAAAACAAGAATTCTTACTATGTTGTACTTAACAGATAATTTATTTTACTTTACAGTATGTACACAAACTGTTTGAGTCACAGCCAGTCTGTAATGATTCTTAAGTCCAAGAAATATTTTCACTCTTCAAAATAACTCCAGGATACTAACATTCAACAGAAAAAAAACAAAAATAATCTCATTTTCTATCTAGTACAATACTAGCATGAATTATTAACAAAAGCATATGATTAGTGACGTTATTAAATTTAAACAAAAACATGGCAATACAGAGATTAAGTTGTTACACAGGGTGGTTCAGTATCCATTAGCAACTTCAAAGACTGAGGTTTAGACATTATTACAGACCCAGGGTCATGTGCTAGAGAGGAGAAGTCAAGTGACCAGACACCAGGTCTCCTTCCTTGGGGTGGTAGGAGAATGAGAGTATTTTCCATTATAACAGAAGCATCCATTAAAGGATGGGGACTTGCCCCATGTAGTAGCAGATCATAGACTAATATGAACATGAGGTGTTCAGCGTTTTGAACCCCTGTAGGCTGCACAATGTAGTATGCCTGTGGAACACCCCTGGTTAGTTAATTTCATAGCAATATGCATCTTACCTGTTGAGGAAGATAGGGCTGTATTAAGTAAAAAAAACTGAGCCATACATTCCTGATGGCCAGATCCCTTCTCAAGTTCTCATTTGTTCTCCCTACCTAAGGCAGTTTTATTCATTCTACTTAGGTAGGGCATGGAGAGTAATAGGAAATAAATGTCCACATTTTTACTGTGGATAGTCAAAACATGAGATCATCAAACATTAAGGGCAAAAACACATACAAAAGAATTACATGTTGTGGCTTAACAGACTGGTAACAGTGGCATATTAAATAAAAAAATAGCATGTGTTGCAAGAAGTACCATATATGTATGTTCAGAATAAATGTTCTCAGTTTTGTAGAGATTTTTTTTGGAAATTTATAATGATGCATTTGATTAACTGCCACCATTTTGTCATTTTTTTTATATTGATCAGCATGTTTTCTTTTTATTTTAAAATAGAGTACTACAACTGTTATTACATGTAACAGACAGAATGGTGGATTAATGCTCTACTATATCCTGGACTCAGAATAGTGACAATCCATATGTCCAGTAGTAAGGATGACAGATCGGTTCCTTTAACATTTTATCTCAGTCCATGGCTCCTAATGTCAGTTCTGTCATTGAAGTAGCTCCACCCAGCAAACTTCACATATGCTACACAAATGTCCTAGGTTAGCCTACAAATTGTTCAGTTTTGAATTCTATGACTTTGATGACCAATCATATTACAGATTTGGAAATAACTGATACAGTTACTAATTTGTACTCATTTCATATTAGCAGACTACAGAATATTTATACAAAACAGACTTGGTGGATGAGGAAAATGTGCTGTGACTCTCCTAGGGTAATAGATCAGGTTATAGATGTCACTAACTACAATGATCCTAATATTTTGTTTTTCATTTGTGCTATTAACCATGGGGATTATCTGTGTTTAATGTATTTTATAGCCAGGTAAGCTCACTGGGCACAACTGCCTCTTTCCAATGGTCACCTGAAAGCACTGTCTGGTTAAATGACTTGTTTGGTGTCACACAGTTCCAAAAAGGCATTGAGGAAATTAGATCCAGGAAGGACTACAGGATGAAGTGCATAACCTTAACCCTCACAAAAAACACTGGTTTAACTGGTATATGTATTGCACACCAGAAATAACAGAGACAGTACTAATTCAGAGCACTATTGTTAGAAAAGTATCAAAATCAAAATTTTGCTTGAATGCCTTTAGATTAAATAAATTAAAACTGGTTTGTATTCCCCTCCAAATACTATTTTGTCATCATTACATCTTCAGGAAATTGTCAACCCTCACTCAAAGATTAATGTTCCTTATAGGTAAGCTGACTTAATTGACTAGCTTATTTCTAATTCTAATATCATTAGCACAACAAGTAACACACTCGACTTTGGTGCAGAATGCTGTGGGTTTTATTCCCACACCAGGCAGACTGATTGCTGACACTGCAATGCACTGTAAAGGGAGTATTGCACTGAGGTTGCTTGAGTTGGTAGTAGCTCAAGCAGATGTTACAGATCCCATGGCACCTATCAAAAAGAGTAGGGGTCCTTTATTTACATGCCAATTTATGTACATAACTTCTATCCATATTTATATTTTTATCAAGTCATAAATTTACATGTCTACAAAATCAAGCAGTTATATACACAGTCCTATTTCATATAAAATAAGTTCTCATTCTTGTCATATTTATACATTTTTTATTTAAATCACACAATTTGTGTAGTTTCATCAAATCCCATAACAGTTCATGTTCAACTGAAGCAAAATCTTTATTAATATCACCTGTCAGGAGTTTTAAATCCTCTCTTTTTTCTGGGATATCAGCTACCATTTCTCTCATTATAATTATGTCTTATTTTTAAGTCTTTTTTTGTATTATTATCATACATATCTTGTAATCTGTATTGTTTAACATTATTGGGCTCCAATTTTTTATATATTCTTTTTCTCCTTTCTTCCATATACATTTTTGTATTCCACTACATAATTCCCAATGGTTAAAACCTTTGCTTAACCACTCATTAAAAATGTGTAACAAATATTCTTTTTGCTATTCCCCTGATTTTTTCAAATCCAATTCCATCTGAACCTGCAGCTGAATCAATGTTTAACTGTTTAAATAGTTTGTCTAATTCAAAGTAATTTATTTTTCAGATTAATTATTCACTTGTTCTGAAAATGTTTTTAGTTTTCATGTTTTATTATACTCTCTCCTTTTATTTTGATAATTTCTTCTACATAATTTAAAACAATTTCCATAATTTGAGATTGACTTATTATTTCTCCTTGTTTATCCTTCAATTCTCTCACTGTACTATTCTTCTCTTTCATTATTGTATTTCTGTAGGCTGTTAGTTCTTCTTTTTTCCCTTGTAGTAAATACCTTTATTCATACAAAGATTTCTTTTTTATTTTCTCATCATTTTTTATACAATTCTTTCTCTTTATCATGGTATTATCTTTCTTTCCTTTCTATCTTTCCTTTCTAAGTTTTCAAGTGCATCTTTATATATTTTAGTAAACCCTGGTTTTCCCATCTTCCTTGCCTTATTTTGCCATTGTCAAAAACATATTTTATATTTTCTTTTAAAAATAATCCACCATTTTGACCAGTGTTTGTAAAATGCCCTCACAGTAATATGGTGTCTCCATAACAGTGTCATTCTTTCCATTCCTTTTCATTTATTCTTTTTATATACTTACCTATTTTAATATATTCATTTACATTTATTTCCATCCATAGAGCCATATGATCTGTAAATCCTATTACAACTGCATCTCCTTCTGCTATGCTTATACTTTCAGCCAGTATAAACAAATCAATCTCAAATTTTAATATGCCTCTTCTATCCATCCATACTTCACTATTCAGTATTACCAATTTACCATATTTCATAGCTTCATTCATTTTTTTACATCTTTTTTATTCTTTTTTTCCTTTTTTTTCCCTTAAATCACAACTGAAGTCCCCTGTTATCATAAAATCCATATTTGCTACTATATAATCTAACAAGTTTTGAAATAAGTTCTCCCTTTCTTTGACATGTGCATATATATCTATACGTCTATAAACCTTCTTCTGTCACCATGAATCTACAATAGTAAGTCTCCCAATCTTAACTAATGTTACATATAAAATCACTACTGTTCTGCATCAAACTTCTATTCCTGTGAAGTGCTCATTACCCAAATTTCATTTTATCTTTCCAAATTATATTTTTTCTGTCTGTAATCTTTCTTCATTTGTTAGAAATGGTATGTCTTCCAAAACAATTGTATCTACATCACATTTATTACACCATTCTAGAATCACAATCCTTCTTGTTATATTTTCCATGTTATTTACAGAAAGAATCCGTATGTTATTAATTTAAAAGAGATAATTGTCTTCTTATACCACTAATTATAAATATGTTACTCTTCATCCATTTCCTTTCATTTTCTGTTACATTTATGCTTTGAATCTCCTTTTTGTATTTGTTATATTTTACAAATGGAATACTTGTTACCTTTTACTACTTTCCAACTTAAACCTTATTAACTTCTGAATCTATTCCTATTTCATCATCTTCCTCTTTTCTTTCATTAACATATTTTTTCTAACTTAATTTTCATTATTACTTTTACTTTTTCATTTTATTCTTTATCTTCCCCCTTATTTTCACTATCTGTTTCATTATTTCTTCCATACAATCCATCCATGCATGTCTATTTTTTCATATTTGTAACATTCAAGTTCACATTTCTTCACAGCATGTCCAGTTTTCCCACATATGCAACATTTCTTTTTATCCCAATTGTTTACTAAATGTCCTTTTCTGCCACAAAAGAAACATGTTCTTGATTGTACTCAGTATTTTACCTCATCCTTATTTACTTCATCATTTATAATGCCTGGAATGTGTATAATTCTTTCACTTTCCATTTTCAACACAACATGGTAGCTCCATCTCCCCAGTCTATAATCCCCATATCATCATAACCTTTAAAAATGCCCATCACATCCTTAAAATACTTTTTAAATGCCTTTTTTAAACTCTTTCTCTTTCATCTTCTGTCCAATATTTATGTGTATTTTCTTTTTTGTCTCTCAAAAGAAAAAGCTTTCACCACATAATCATTCCACAGATTGTCATTGCGACCCCCCCCCCTGCATTGGCCCAGTAATCAAGGAGGCTCAATCCTCACCACTAACATCAGTGAGGGACACACACATTGGGAGGATGACAAGAACACACACAGTATAGTGCAATTTCCCTCAAGAGCACACAGAGATCACAATCAGTCTGGGGCTAGTTTCTCCCTCTCTCTCCAGATCCCCAATAAGACTCCTCACTGGCACAGCTATAGGGTTAAGATCTCAGCCAAAACCCTCAGGCACCCTCTCTGTCCAACCAGTGTTTCATGTCCCTGCCCAAATAGCTGACACACACACACACTTTGAGATTCGATTTATATACAAACACACAGACACTCTGGGAAAGGCTGGCAGAGGTTTACTAGCTATGCCCCCTTCTGCCCAGACTATAAGGTAGAAATCACTGCCACCAACCAGCTCTTTATCAGCTACTATAAGGCCCTTCCCAAAGGGTGACCAATTCTACTGTGTAATGTTACTATTATTCAAATGGTAAGTGTGACCAAACTAAGGCTATTCAAGAGTGCCCTGTACAGTCACCATATATATATATATATATATATATATATATATATATATATATATATATGCAAGTACGCTAAGAGCTTAAACATCTCTAAACAAATCAGCCACAATTAAAAGGTTTAAATATATTTAATAATAAATAATAAAAGCACAAGACAATACTCAATAACTCAACATAGTAACAACAGAGTTCAGAATCACAGGAAATATTTTAAAACAACATTGCAGGACAGTCTCACATAAATACAGAAAATATCTAGACTTGTCTTGCTATATTCCTATCTATCTCAAAAAGAAACAATGTTCTAAATAACTTACTTACAGAGCCAACCAAATGCAAATGCTGAGTGGATGTTTTCAGAGCCAAAGACAAATACAAAATGCCCAGACTTTCTCTTTGAGATAGTTCTTAAATTACTATCAAACATTTCTGCTGAGTTATCTCAGATTACATTGTTCTTATCACCTCTGCTTTTAGTTTCCAGGTTAACAGGAACTTAAAATTTAACACCTCTGTGTTAAAAAATACTTCTCTCTCTGAAGTTTTGCCTAGAACTGAAAAATCGTAAAACTGTTAAATACTTTACCTTGGAAAAATGTAATTATTTCTGTTTCCAGACAATAAAAAGAATTTCTAGCTGCAGACATTCTGTCTACAAGCTGAAATAACCACCATCATAAACAATTAAACTTATTTTCTTAGAGTTTTGCTCTTTTCCAGTAGGGTGCACTGTGGCTACATTTTTGAAGCTCAGCACATAACATACAGTTTTTTTTTACATTTGTAAGACAAGCATACAAATCATATTACTATTCACAAATAACACATAATAATTTACAAAATTCTAGCTGGCTGGGCTGGCAGCTTCACAGTCATTTTTTTTTTCATACTCACACAAAAAAATTGCCATACATTGTGTCATCTCAAAAAAAGTCACAAAATGACTATTTATTTATTAAAATAAAGGCTCTTACCTCATGTACTTCAACACTCATTGGAGGTACTACTATGTCCAATACCTCATATCTGTCTATCTGTATGTTTCTTTTACTTTGAACTCTTACAACAATTTTTTTTATATTAATTTCTTTTTCCTTTTCTTTCCACTCTCCATTATTACTAGCAACTGTCAGCACATATGTTTTTCTTTTTGGAGAGCTGTGTCTTTTCAAAATATTCTCTGCTTCCTCTCCCTGGATCTTTTCCATTATGTATCCCCAACAGACATTGTTTTCCGGTTCACTTTGAATCATCATTTCATTCAACATATTATCCTCCAAAAGAAAGGGTTGTAACAATATATTCCTCTTTTGCTACATCCTCCATTGTTCCAAAAACATCTGTCTTGAAAACTCTTTCTGAACCCTCTATGCCATCACTGACATCTACTCTAGAGTTGGCATTCACCTCCACTCCATCCATCACTGCTTCCATCTCATGCACCATCTTCCCAGCTGCCACTACACTAGGAATGAGACATGCACATGTACCCATGCCAAACCAGCTGTGAGTACAGCTCATGAGTAAGGGGAAGTTTCCCGATTCCCTGGCCAAAGTTCCTCTAGTAGTATAAATACCACCCTGGGTCTCCCCTAAAAAAGGCTTCTGGCCTATTGGGACTAACCCAGTCAACAAAGGGTAAAATACATAATGATACTGGGAGAATAATACATATGTGGAATGTCAAGCTATTCTTGCAGAGGGGTGAATAAAGCCTTGACTATGACTCAGATCACCCAGGTTCAGTTAGCATCTAGGGTACTGAAGAAGCTATGGGGAGTCAGTGGCCTATGCTGGTTCACCATCCTAGTTGATGGAGGTGGTGTGGCCCATGCCCACTGCCTTGTTGACCCCTATTAACTAGAGAACAGAGGTAATCCAGAGAGCTCCAGTGAAGTCTGGTATCCCACCTGTGACCCAGAGGGTGACAGGACTAGTCCAGGTAAAATCACTTTAGCTAGAAGATATAGGAGACTCCCTCTCTGATACCCTTCCTGTGGGAGGAATAAAGACACCTTGTTGAAGTTCCAGTAGTTTATTCAGTTACGTAAGTAGATGGATGAATGTTCTTATTTTAAGGCTAGTCCAGTAACCTTATTAACCACAGCTTCATGCCTCTTGTATGACTCATAGTCTCATAGTAGTCAGTTGTCTTGATGAGTGCTCAACAGGGTTTTCAACCCAAAATTTGTTGAATTAGCCATCTTTTTGCTGTCTCAGAAGATAAGACAAGGCTTAATTTGAAGACCGAAAGAGAAGTATTATGTTTTATTTTGCTGACATAGGGTTTATGAATGCTTGCTCATGAATACAGTTACAAGAAGTAACTGTGGAATAGTCAGTTTCAGACAGTATGAAAACAAACACTAGCAAGCATAAAATATCTCAGATACTGTGATGTGAAATAATTTCTGACCATTAAGACTTGTGACAGAATGTTATCAGTTCAGCAGTATGGCAGAAAAAGGGTCTATATCACAACATCGAACCCTCACATGAGTGAAAAATCACGTCCTCGAAGTTTATTAATTTTGTTTGCGTTACAGTGAAGATTGGGATTTTTGCCCTTTCTTCACTATAGTGTGATCTTGGAGTAGGAATATATATTTAGTGGGGGGTGTGGGGGATGCAGCCCCCCACAATACCATTGTCGTGTATGTGAATATTCCCTCATGTGAGCATTCAACGTTGTCGGTTTTGATGTTATGATATTGACGCCAGAGAAAGGCTTGCTGCAGTCATAGATAGGTGCAAACATAATCCAACAGGAAGAGCACTGATCCACCTAGATCATTCTCAGGCCCAGCACAGGGAGGTAAACAACCAAAGAAACAAACTTTAATTAATATCAGCACAACAGTGATAATGTAAGAGCAAGCACTGACAGAGAGATAAGTCAGGATATCATGTAGCATAAATGAAGTCATAAGTAGACATGATACAATAATTCAGTCAGTAAAATAGGGCAACACAAGTACCTGCAAACTGTCATAACATCATATAGTATGTTTCTTTGGAGAAATGTATATACAAAGAAAACATGAATAATACATACAATTATTGAATATAGAATGTGAAGGAGAGTAAGCCTTGAGTCAAATTAGGGGAAGAAGGTGAAAAGAATGATAGAAAAGAGAGAAAAAATAAATAAAAACACGGGGAGAGAAGTGAAAGTATGCAGCTACATCCTATTCAGATTGAACTAAAGCAGTTTGAGGGCATGTCTACAGGTACATCAGGATGCATCTACATTATGAAACACCTTATAAACAGAAGACCTCAATCACTCATCAGATAGACCCCTTACAGTGTGTATGGGTGAGTTAAGCTGACCAAGAGAGAGGAATTACAGGACATATCTGTTCTGGGGGTTATTCAGGAGTCCAATACTTTATTTCTGTTTTAACATGTCTTATAGGTTCATAGGTGTGTACTAGGCTAATGGCCCTGGAGCCTTTACAAGCCTAGCCCATAGGATTACCCTGGCATTGTGCCACCCAACCTTAGTTCCTAGTGCCTCTGTCGAGTAGAGCCACTGGAGTGATCCCAGGGTGAATTTTCTATTTCCCATCCACTCATCAAGATTTCTCTTGAAGAGGGCCAGTGAGGTGCTCTGCTTGACATGTATGGGAAGTCTGTTCCACTGCATGGGCAGTCTCTGGGTTATGAATCTGTCCCTCCAGTATGTTTTGTTGATTGTGATAGTGAGGTTGAGGTCTCTGAAGCGTGTGGTGTGGAGGGATTGTGATTTCTTTAGATGTAGCATTTCTAACAGAGCTGGGTCAGACATGGCTTTGTAAGTCAAGCAGAAATTGCCTCTAAGTAGATGATATGAGACAGAGAATAGCTGAAGTTTTTAAGTTGACTGACTCAAAGAAGTCAACCTAAAGCCTGAACTTTGGCTGATAAGGTTACAGTGGTAATTTGGTCTTTGGAATACTGCCTAAAAAAGGCACTATAGGGGTGGCAAGAGCCTTGGCCAGTATCCGGAACCTGAGGGGAGACAGATGTAGGCCATCTCTAGCAAAGCATCGAGGTCTGTCAATCATGTCATCCCAGGCAGACAGATACTGGATCCCCTTAGAATGACACCAGAAACTTAGCCAGTTGTTGAAGTCAATAATTTTCTGCTTGTACTGTGGTATCATTCTGGGTGATTGTAGGATGCTGCTCAGGACTAGGGTCATACCCATCTGGGCTACATAATCCAAGAGCTCCTCCATGTCTCTTTTCATGTAGTCCAGGGAGGTATGTCCCAGGTCATTCACACCCACATGTACAATGACAGAGTCATATTTGTACCTGATGTTGAGGGACCTGAGTGCATGCGTTATGTGGTGGATCCTGGCGCCTGACAGGCAGATAACTGTTACTTTCTCTGTATTCAACCTAGTGAGTGGGACATCAGTGTGGCTCACTATCGAGTCACCTATGACTAGTGTGTTGGGCATGCTGTTTTGCCTCTGGGGCTTTGGTTGAGTGGCACTCTGTTTAGGAGAGTTATGTGTCTCATGATTAGTGTTGTGTTGTGGTGGTCAAGTGCGTTTCTGCCTTGGAGGTCTCTGCTGTTCAGTTAGATTTTTTTGAGAGCCTCCGCAAAGGTGGGTGTGTGGTTTGTGTTTTTATGTGAAAGCAATGCTGGTGTGTGTTCTGGAGGGCTATGTGTTCCATGTGGTGTGGTGCAAGTGCTGACCTTCTCCTCTTGACCAGCTATTCCGGTCTTGGCTGGAGAGTGCGTGGCTTCCAGTTTGGATATATAAATGCATCTCTCGCAAGTCTAAGTGTTGGGGGGTAAGAGGAGAGGGTTGTCAGTGTACATGAGGAAGTTGCTACATTGCCTCAGCATGCTCAAGTTCACCAGGTTAATAGGGGCAAGCACAGGGAACTGACCTTTAGACATGCCTGGAGGGGTGGGCATTAATAAGTACTGGAGCTGTTTCCTTGTAGAACATTTAGTGCTGGTAGCACTTTTGTGTACTACAATAATTGCTACAAGAAGTCTGGTAAAGTGCTAAACTAACAAGCTAGTAAAAGTGCAGGAGAGGAGAGAGCTATCAGAACTAAGGGAAACATTTAGAACAGACTTTGATACTGCTCAGAAGCTTACAAACAGTCCTGGATACAGCAAATCTGTAGCTGGACTAGATTAGTTACAGGAAAGGTAGGAAACAAGCACAGATGTGGGCTGTTAAACCAGAAAGTTGAAAGAGATCGAGAAACTGCCCAAATGGACAATAAACTACAATTTCTGGGCCAAAAACCACTCTGCTTGTGGTAGATAGGCTACCGAGTGCTTACCACTCCCACTGATAAGCTAGAAGGCTTCCCTCTAACACAGAAAGGCTTGGGGGGCACAGAAGCTTACCAACAGTCCTGGATGCAGCAACTCTGTACTTGGACTAGGCTAGTTACAGGAAAGGCGGGAAACAAGCGCAAACGCAGTCTTTTAAACCAGAAAGTTGAAAGAGATGGAAGACTGCCCAAACGGTCAATAAACTACAATTTCTGGGCCAGAAACCACTCCTCTTGTGGTAGATAGGCTATCTAGTGCTTACCACTCGCACTGATAAGCTAGAAGGCTACCCTCCAACACAGAAAGGCTTGGGGGGCTCAGAAGCTTACCAACAGTCCTGGATAAAGCAAATCTGTATCTGGACTAGACTAGTTACAGGAAAGGCAGGAAACAAGTGCAAATGTGGGCTTTTAAACCAGAAATTAGTTACGGGAAAAGTGGGGAACAAAGGCAAATGCGGGCTTTAAAACCAGAAAGTTGAAATAGATGGAAAAACTGCCCAAACGGCCAATAAACTACAATTTCTGGGCCCAAACCCACTTCTCTTGTGGTAGATAGGCTACCTAGTGCTTACCACTCCCACTGATAAGCTAGAAGGCTTCTCTCTAACACAGAAAGGCTTGGGGGGGCTCAGAAGCTTACCAACAGTCCTGGATACAGCAAGTCTGTATCTGGACTAGGCTAGTTACAGGAAAGACAGCGAACAAGCTTAGAATTTTTTTTTTTTTTTATATACAGAAAAGCAGCTAAAACAGCAGTAATTACAATTCAAATGCAGTGCAGGCTAACACACTTGACTGTGTAGCAATATTACGGCAAATACAGTTTAAATAAATGCAATTAAATTAACAAATGACTAAAAACAAGTGCAGAAGGCAGTAAGCAACTGAACAGATAACAGCATGCAGAAGAGCAAACTAAGACAGTTACAATAAGAACAGTTGAAAAAAGTATATATATATATATATATATATATATGTGTGTGTGTGTGTGTGTGTCTGTGTGTATTTTCTTTTTTTTTTTTTTTTTTTTTTTTTAGGGAGGGAACAGTGCAGGATTAGGAGGCTACAGGGGTTGTCCTTCCCAAATGCTCTCTTTGTACACAGTGGCTACAGCTGAAGAGATGGGACTAGTAGGAGTTCCTGAAATCAGAATATGATCTCACTGCACTCATTTGAGTGAGCAAATGAGATGGGCCCAGAAGGAATATCCAAATACAAATTTACAAAAGGGGCAGGCAATTTCAAAGCGACCAAGATTATCACCAAAAGAAGAACAGGGAGGGGGAGTGGGGAACTAATTGTAGAGACACAGAGACCAACATTTTCAATTCAATTAATATTCAGTGAAAAACTAAATAAATAAAATGCAGTACTATATGAAAAAGTGCAGATAAAAGTGTACTTAAATTCGCTTATACGTCCAGTCGACTGCAGGTAGATCTTAGCCAGCCAAAGCTCAGATATTTTAGCAGAAATAACACAAGATGTAACACTTATATAGTAAGGGAAGCCCTCTAGTCTAGGAGCTAAACACACAGAATATCAAAGAAATGAAACTACCACCTACTGCTACCAATGGCTAACTTCTAACACGTTCTCTGTAGAGACACAGAGACCAAAATTTTCAATTCAAGTCTTATGACAATACATCAGCTAATAAATTAGCCTATTGTTTTAATTTTAGTACAGCGTAGTAGCTTACAATCCTGACACCTAATCTGAAATAATCTTAAGTGCAAAAAATCAGCAAGTAGAGGGAGATGTAGGATGGTGAATGCGGGGGGGCCCGAAGATGAGGGACCCCACCAAAATGGTCCAAATTGGGCTCCGCCATTGCTAAGGCCATCAGTGTAAGAGTTATTCCCTCCCTGGAAAGAGAAGTATCTTCTGTTGGTATTATGTATGATGGTAAACTCAAGGCAAGTAAGGGGAAACAAATTAGTCAATACAATACATACAGGGCACCTAGATAGTCAGTAAGGTCCAGGAGAAGAAGAATATAAAAGAGGATGCCTCTGATACCTAACAATTTGAAATGATCACTTGCCCTCCTCTAACAGACACACACACACACACACACACACACACACACACACACACACACACACACACACACACACACACACACACACACACACACAGAGCCTAATGTTTCTCATGGTGCTGTTTTAAGTGTGCAAGTATTAAAGTTGTTAGTAACGTCTTGTTAGATGTAACATACATGTTTTAAACACTGATGTTGACAAAACTGTACTTATCAAGGTAAAAGATGAGTTTTCAGATGGTGATCACAGGAACATCTATGATATGTAAACAACTAACTTGGGTATAAAATAATTGCTGCCTGATTTCACTTGTAGTAAATTGTTCTTATGTATATAAACTTCGGAGATATGGTCTCGGCCATATGGTCTTCGTAGTTTTATAACTCTGGGGAAGTGATAGGGATATATATATATATATATATATATATATATATATATATATATATATATATATATATATATATGTTCATAGGTAGGTACTAGGCTATCTGCCTGAAGGCATTTATAAGCCTAGCAGGAATGTATTGTCTTTCACCTCCCCCTTAGATTAGTTCCCTGTGCCTCTGTCCAGCACAGCCATTGAAGTGATTCCCGGGGTATACTTTCTGTTACCCATCCACTCGCCAAGGTTTCTCTTGAAGAGTATTAACGAGGAGCTCTGCCTAATGTAGATTGGAATCTTGTTCCAGAGCATGGGAAGTCTCTGGGACAGGAATCTATCCCTCCAGCACGACCTATTTATTGTTGTGGTGAGGTTTAGATCCCTAGAGCGCGTGGCTCGAGGGGATATGGTTTTCTTTAGGTGACGCATGTCCATTAATTCTGGGTTGGACATGGCCTTGTATGTCAGGCAGAGATCACCTCTGAGTAGGCGGTATGCAACTGAGAACAGCTGGAGTTTCTTCAGTTGAGCTGTATAGGGCATCTGTTTTAGGCCAGTAATCCTCTTGGTGAGGTACTTCTGTGGTCTTTCCAGCTGTTGCAGGTGTCTTGTAAGGTACATCCCAAATGGGGCATTGTACTCTATGATGGATCTGATGAGTGATGCATAGAGGGGCACAGTGACCTCTTTTAATCTGGATGCAAACCCTTTTGTGATAAGGTGGGCCACATAGAAGGATTTTCTAATCACTTTGGCAATGTGATTATCAAAGGAAAGATTACTATATACTTGGGTCCCCAGATCCCTTATTACGTCTTCCGTATTTAGGGGGCTACCAGCTATGTGGTAGTTTGTGGGGACTTTGTTTTTTCCAAAGAGGATGACTATGCACTTTTTGGAATTTAGGTGGAGGCCATGGTTTTGACACCAGGTATATGTCTCAGTGAGACCCTTTTGGAGGATGTCTATGTCAGCCGGAGAGTCAGTTATAGCCCCTAGTTTGCAGTTGTCTGCAAACTTGGTCAGCCATAGTCCTCCTGTGCTTGCCTGTACCTCTGAGAAGTATATGCCGAACAGTAGGGGTCCTAGGACTGAGCCCTGGGGAACACCACTTGTAACCGGTTTAGAGTCAGACCTAGCTCCCGCAACTCGTACCATGCGAGTTCTGTCCATGAGCCAGTTGGCAACCCATCTCGTGATGTAGGGGTTTATGTTCAGGTTGGTGAGCTTGTTTATAATACCAGAATGGGAAATGGTGTTGAAGGCCTTTGCAAGGTCTAGGTAGGCTGTGTGGACGACCTTTCCTCGTCTACAGCCTTGGTAACTGTCTCAAAGAAGTCCACCAGGTTTAGGAGGCATGATCTGCCTATATCAATACTATATATATATATATATATATATATATATATATATATATATATATATATATATATATATATATATATAGGTCCCCATCAGATGACTGAAGTTTCAGAACTTAAAACATCATATGGCCAAGGACCATATGATCAAAGTTTAAAAACTTTGAACATTCTGAATGAAGATCGCCGTACAGTGCAGAACGGGAAATTTACTGTTCTCCTCACTGTAGTGTGATCTCAGACTCAGAGTTGGTATATTTGATAAGCAGGGGGTATGGGGGGGGGTCGTAAAAGAAAATGAAAATTGTTTTTGTTTTTATTTATTTTTGATGTTCAAAGTTTTAAAACTTCGATCATATGGTCCTTAGCCATATGATTTTCGAAATTTCAAAACTTTGATCATCTGAAGTAGACCCATATGTGAGTGTATATGTGTGTGTGTGTGTGTGTGTGTATATATATATATATATATATATATATATATATATATATATATATATATATCTACATATATATGTGTGGAAACACTTTGGAATCTCAAACTGAAATGTCGAATTTCAGTGTCTCGAGACCAAAGTGTTGAATCTGCAGATGCGTGAAACTGCAAAATGTTGAACCCGGAAATGTCGAACCCACAGTACTAATGGCGCGTTAGGTAAATGTGGTGTTTTTAAGCATTTTGGGGAGGGTTTGTGTGTTTGTTAGTGTGTCGGGGAGTGTTAGGTGTGATTAGGGTATGTAGGTGAGAGTGTGAGTGTATCAGTGTTGAGAGTGGTTATGTTTGTATCTGTGCGATGTGTGTTTGTGCAAGGGGGGTGTGGAATGCATGTTGGTGGGTTTTGCATGTGCTGATGTTTAGTGCGACCTCGGAGTTAGTATATATACTGATATATGCTTATAGTAAGTGTGTGTGTTGTTGTGTGGAGGTAGGTGTAGTTGTGCTTGTGTGTGTGTGCTTTAACGGTCACGGTTTTGGGTTTCGCAGTTTTGATTTTCAGTTTTTTGGTGTTTCGGCTTTATAGTCTCGAAATACTAAAATTCAGTATTTCAGTATTTCAAGATTATAAAGTAAATCCATATATATATATATATAGAGAGAGAGAGAGAGAGAGAGAGAGAGAGAGTGCAGTTTTTACCACTTTCTCTTCTAAGTACACTGGACATCTAAAATTTACATTAATGAAGATGAAGTCTGTCCCATTGACAGAAATAAAAAGCAGTAATTTTCTTATACTTTTCAGGATCATGAAGAGGTTATTCAGAGCTACTGTCACAGGGCAAAAGCTAGGATGGAAAGGGTAGAGTTTAGAATTCCTTGTGGGAGTACTGTAACATTAATGCATGGTGCCTTATTTGGTAGAAGAGTCAGGTAGAGAGTTCTGCCTTATCTCTCAGGAAGAATGTGTATAACATTCTACTCACTGTCAAATGTTTGATGCTGCACACATTTCTTATAAAGCAGGTCTAAGAAGTGAATTTGTTATTTAATAGGATTATACAGGGGTTGTACCTAATAACAAATCACATATAATTCCTGCACTGCAAAGTTCATCAATATTATTTATTCTCAGTTTGTTATCATGAACATAATGGCATTTTCTTCAAGGTTTGGATATCATAAGGTTGTAGCCAATATTTTATTGCATCTGAAAATTTTTAATAGCCAGTTCATCCACTTCATTAAAGTACAAGACTGCAATGGGTTCAATTGACTTGTGTTTGACACTTTTTTCTTGCTGTAAGAACAAATCAGCTAATTACAATTAATTAACAGTCTATTGTGAAGTCCAAATGCCATATTTGTTTACTAAGTAAACATAACTGTGTAAAATATCTTCTTGAGATCCTATGTGTTCTTCTGTTTGACAATCAACATAGTACTGGTACATAACGTAAGGTCTACAACTACCTAAGAAATAAACTGACAGATTCCTCAAATCAGGTGCTGAATTAACATAATAAAGAGGATCCTGATTGGTCTCCATTTGTACCATGTTTATTATGTGCTTGAAACATGAATTACATGACATTCACCTAAAGATCGAAGCCTGAGAGGTGATTCTTGGCACCCATGTCAAGAACATGTAATGATATGATATGATTGGAGATATGATAATTCTTTGTAGTGCATCAAAATGTATCTGCTTCATATATTACTACTTACACAAAAGTAAAATAAAAAAAGTGCAATGTGTTTTGCCATTTTTGAAAGCCAGTAAAGCAGTGGGGAAGTGGTTGACATCTTTATGTATTCACTTTCTATGGGAAGCAGTTTGTTTCAAAATAGTGGCTGTGATGTAGCACACAGCAGGTAGAACTGGGAGTTAAAATGAAGCTGTTTCATGCTGTGTTACTGCTGTTTTTTGACCTGCACTGTCAGCTTTTAGTGCCAGATGTGATCTTAACAGTGTATGGAGGGTGCTTAACAATTGTTAAGCACCCTTGTATGTTGAATGTTTTCTTTTATTCGACAGATTTACCCAGAGACAAACTGTGTTCAGATGGATACTGCCATTTATGTATTTTATATACACAGCAGATTTTAAGCTTACCATTTGTATCACTACTGAAGTGCCTAGGTCGCTATTAAATATAGAGACACGGTTCATGTAATCTAATCTTACTGAAGAGTATATTTAACTGAAAATTTGATATATATTTACACGCAAACATATGTAGTGATGGTGTGTAGGAGTTATGTCCCTTATATTTACTTAAGGCATTAAACATATTGAAATATAAAATATACACACAAATGAATCAATAAACAACTCAGTAAGTGAAACCTGACCTCAAATGCATGCAAGGAATATAAACTTTTGCCCTGGGCTATGAACCTACACTATCCACACCCAAGAACAGTCTTCATACTGAATGCCCACTGATAAATCGTTTGGGATGTAGATTCCCAGACTCCTTTCCATTCACTCTGGATTGTCTTCCAGCGCTCCCTTCCATACAGCAACTGTACTTGGAATAATCTGTCACTCGCACACACACACACACACACACACACACACACACACACGCACACACACACACAAAATACACTTTCAAGGAAAGATTGGTAATATTTCTCAGTATTATAGCTTTCTGTCCTGGCCTAAGGATTCTCACTGCCACCACTCCAGATCTCCTTATTACATGAAAAGAGATCTTCAGTTACTATTCCTCGTTTAAGAAATAGCCAAATACCTATAAACACAAATGGCATTATATAGCAGAGCAGTCTGCGCAATCAGAAGTTGATACCAGCAGTTACTTACCAGTCACAGCAAGCACCCTCATCAGTTAATAAATAAGTAATAAACCAGCCACAAGTCTTTAAACATGAATTAATGAAATACTTAATCTGGACAGAACAGTTTAAAGTTTAATATACAATTGCACAAGGGGAAAACAGTTGAGCAGAATAGAATGCTTAAAAGAGGAATTTGTCTAACCATGTAAATCTTTCTTATCTCTTTCTAAATGGTGGTGGTGCTGTGGTAGCGTTGTCACCTCACAATAAGATGCTGTCCTGTTCGATTCTCAGCTAGAGCGTCATCTGTGTGGAGACATGCGTGAATGGGCATACCTTCGTTGAAGGTTGTGCATCAGGGCTGGCAACTCGGCACGTAAAAATCCACTGCCAGTCATTAGCGGACCGGAGTTTCTCTGTGGCGACCCCTAACCGGGAAAAGCTGAAAGACACAACATTAGGCCATATTTACACCATCAGATTTTTTCAGCACACAGCAGGAAGAGACACAAATTCAGAAACAAACTCACTGGTACGGAGTAGAAAGCTAGTCAATATTCATGCAGTGAAATGATAGCTGCTAGTTCAGCAGTCTTTGAACAGACAAGGTAATTCTATCAAAGCCTTGGAAGTTTGCCATGTAATTTGTCAATTAAAGTAAATAATTTAGTATGCAGAACACACTAACATTGATGTTAATTTATCTAGCATGTTTGATTCCAAGTTCCAGCAATTTAAATGGATTTGCATTTTATTTATTTGTTGATATTTGATTATTGGGAAAGTCTGACTGGGTAGGAGCCTATTTTCAGTGGTGGCCTGGGGAGAAAAGCTCCAGAGTATTAAAAAACATTTTAAGAACAATAAGTTTTGCAATCTTCAAAAATAATACAAAAACATCTTTATTTATTATTTATTTTATTTATTGACATTTGTTAACCGGGTTGGTCCAGCTGGGTTTTTGGCCCATTTTCAGTGGAGACCCGAGGAGAAAAGCTCCAATACAGATATATACAGACATAAAAAGGTAACAATTTCAATTAACAATATGATGAAATATGAAAAAAAGAAGAAAAAATAATACAAGAACACTACAGATACAGGTGAAAACACGCAAACTATTTACATTATGTAAACTATATGTTTACAGATTAGAGATTTTGTATATATTTACATGCGGATTAATTGATCAGATGAGATAGTTCAGTTCAGTTTGTAACCCTTAGTTGAGGGATCACATTACTGAGATGATGGAGGATAGTGTGGAGGGGGGTAGCCCTTGGAGGGAGAGATGAGGTTAGGTTGGGGCTGTGCAAGGGCAGATTCTGGTGTTGAGCAGATGAAGTTTTAGTTTTTCCTTAAAGTGTACTGGGTAAATGGTGGAGCTTATATCGTGAGGGAGTTTGTTCCAGTTTTGGGTTATTGAGTATTCATATAAGAGTTTGCCTACTGATTTTTTTGGCTGGTAGGTGTTGAGAAGTTGCTGATTAGAGGTACGGAGAGTGCGAGAAGGTGTGTAGATGGAAATGAGGGAAGAAAGAGCTGGGCAAGATGAAGGTTTGCAGAGAATGAGATGTAGCATTTGTAGTTGTGAAAGTAACAAAGTGTGGGGGAATTCTAGCCATTGTAGGGATGTGAGAGGTAGACAGTGGTGGGATTTGTAAGGAGAGTCTGCTTTGAATCTAGCTATCTTATGATAAGTTTGTTGGAGTTTGTTTAAAGTTGTGGCTTGGATATTGGTGAAAATAGGAGCAGCATACAGAAGGGAGGGTAGCAGGAAGGCTTGTGCAAGGGAGAGACTAGCATTTGAAGTTAGAAATTTCTTGTTACGATAAAGCAAGCCAAGTTTCTGGTTAGTCTTTTTTATACATTGGAGGAGGTGAATATTAAATTTGAGTTCATCTATGATGACTCCTAAAAGTTTAGTATGAGCATCAGGTTTAATAATTGTGTTATTTGAGGAGGTGATATAGAAGGAAGATTTGTGGTGAGTATGTGAATGGGGGAGGAATAGTAGGAGTTTGTTTTTTGGGGGGGTTAAGGATGAGGAGGTTTTTAGAGAGCCACTGTTCAGTAGATGAGAAGGTATGTTGAGAGAGAGTATGGAGCTCAGAGATGTTGCCAGAGATGGAGATGAGGGTAGCATCATCTGCATATTGGATGAGGGAGGATTGCTTGCATGATGTGTGTAGGTCATTAGTGAAGATGTTAAAGAGGAGAGGACCTAGGATGGAGCCTTGGGGTACTCCTGTTGTGACAGGAATGGAGAAGTGGAGGAGAGCCATTTGACAGACTGCTGCCTGGAGGATAAGTAACTGGAGGACCAGGAAAGGATAGATTGAGACTAGCATGTTTAGATAGCAGCAGAGGATGGGAGACAGTATCAAAAGCTTTGGAAAGTCTAGGAAGAGGCATGAGATAAGTTTATTATTGTCTAGGGCTTCTGCAATGGTATGGGTAAAGGATAGGAGGGCAGTACTTGTACTATGGTCAGGACAAAAACCGTGTTGGGTAGGGGTAAGAAGATTTTGTTGAAGTAGGTATTTTAGCAGTTGTGAGTGGATACATTTTTCAAGTATTTTGGAGAGGGGGGATAGGATGGCTATGGGATGGTAATTGGATGGATCAGTAGAGTTACCCCCTTTGTGTAGGGGAATAGTGAAAAAGGATTTCCAGAGGGTAGGTACTGCAGATTCCTGAATGGACCTATTGATTAAGATAGGCACTGGGTAAGCTATAGAGTCAGCAGCTAGTTTGAGGAAAGTGGGTGGTAGATTATCTGTAGATGGTTAGCAGGGTTTGAGCTTAAGTAGAAGAGATCGGATATAGGAAGTAGGAACAGGCTGTAGGGAGAAGGGATTATTGTTGGGTGGGTGGGGGGTATGTTGAGGATTAACATTTCCAGTTATGGGTAAGAGTGACTGAATAGTATCAATAAAGTATTTATTGAGCAAAGTAGCTGTATCTAGAGGGGATGTGTCTGGGTAGGGGGGAGGGGTTTGAGAGGTATCCAGGAGAAATAATTCTTTTAATGGTTGACCAGAATTTCTGAGGGTTGGTTTTGCTATCAAGTAGAGCAGAGTTAAAGAAGGACTTTTTGTCAAAATTGGTTTGTTTCTTAGTAAGGTTTCTGAGATGTCTATACTTGTGGAGCAGGGGTAATTCTTTAGTTTTGGTCCAGGCTTTCCAAGTTTTATCTCTTTGGAGCATAAGGGACTTAGTCTCTTTGGAAAGCCAAGGAGTATAGTTAACTTTTATTCTAACCTTTCTAGAGGGAGTGAGGGAGTTGAGGGTATTTACGAAGATACTGTTGAAATGATTTACTGCGTCATTTAAGGGGATTTGTTTCAGGAAAGTCCAGTCAGTGGAAGAGAGAATTGTGTTGAATTAAGTTGAGTCAAAGTTAGAGAGTTTGCGGCAGTATCTATAGTGGTTAGATTTGGGAGGTTGAGAGCTGTATCTAAGGACAAGAGTGGGTAGGCGGTCATTTAGTTGATCTGGTAGAGTAGTGGGGTTGTGATATAGCTTAGGGGTGTTGGTGAGTATCCAGTCAATTATAGAACTAGAAGAGGTGTTTTTATGGATTCGGGTGGGAGAAGTTATTAGTTGATGGTAGTTGTGGAGATTAATACTGTTTTGTGGAGAGTCCATTTTTAGTTTTATCCAGTCTAGGTTGACATCTCCTAAGATAAGAGTTTCATAGGATATATTGTGAGTGAACCAGGAAAGGATTTTCTCAAGGATTGGTAAGTTGTTTCCAGGAGGGATGTAGATGGAGGCAACAGCTAATGTCTTGTGTGAACTGAGGTGATAGTCAGCGATAATGAGTTCAGCTGGTTGGAAGTCAGGGATGGGGGAAGTAAAAGGTGTGAGGCTGAGACTATTACTGTGTAGGATGGCTACACCACCCCCTTTTTTGTGCAGTCTGTCTGCATGGTAGATGTTATATCCTGGTGGGAGGATTTCACTGTTAGAGACGTGTGGCTTAAGCCAGGTTTCAGATAGGCAGAGGATGTGAGGGGTTGTATGGGCTATCCAGGTGTGGAACTCAGTAATTTTGCTTGTTAGGCTTTGAATATTTAGAGAGTAAATGGCAAGGTGTTTAGATGTGGGTGATGTATGTATGTTAGACTGATGGTGGACAGAGGCAGTAGGAGTAGAGGAAAAGGATAAGGGAGGGGTGTGTTTTGTTGAAGAGGGGGAGGGACCAGGGTTAGGTTGGATGTCCCCAGATAAAAGTAAGTTGTTTCTGTATAGGGAGAGTAAAATGATAGGTAGGTCTAATTTATAGAACTTGTGTTTATATGCATGGGAAGGAAGAAGCATTTTGAGTCTGGTCGGTTTGTGGAGATATGTAGGGGTGGTTAAATAGGGCTGGGGAGATAGAAAAGAAAGAAGGTGAGGGTAGTGTGTCAAGGGTGAAGGAGGTGGAAGAGTATGGCAGTGGGGAAGGAAGGTGGATGTGGTATGAGGTTATCTTAGCTAGTAGAAAGAGAAAAGAGGCAGGGATGATTAGGTAGTGCATTATAAACTGGCTAAGGGGGAAGGAGGATGGCTTTAAGGAAAGGGAAGTGAGTGTGTAGAGATTGTAATAGGAGACAGAGCATGAATGGAGGAAAGGGTGGGGATAGGAAGTGAGACAATTGCAGGTAAGACAGGAAGTTGCTTGTTAGTGGGTGGTGAGGGAGGAAGGGGAGAGAATGAATGGTATAAAGGAAATTGTAATGGGGTGGGTGGGAATGGGGGTATGGTAGGGGAGTGAAGTGAGCCCGAGTGTAGCAAGGGTGAATGTAGCGGGGCTAATACCCAGGTTGTAAAATAGCTCAGGAAACAATCAGTAAGGAGGAGAGAAAAAAGAAAAAGAACTGGCTAGAGAGAGAAAATATAGAAGGGAAGCATAGAATGGACAAATAGACACAAGGATTAAGTACAGATGGCACTTTCAGGAGAATGCTAGCCTCAGTTGCACTGATAGGATTGTATGAGAGGAAAATACTTGAGTTGGAGAGCTGAGGTTAGCAAATGTGTGGGGCTTGAAAGAGAGAGAGGTGTTTACAGGCAGCAAGAGTAGGACAAAGACCATGAGTAGAGGGCAGGAGAGTGGAGAGAAGCAAGAGAAAGGCAACAGACTATGGAGCAGGGCAGAACTGCAGGCAAAGGTAAAGTGAGAGAGACAACAGGAGATGTAGTCAAGAATGAGGTATGGGGAACTAAAGTGGGTACAGAAAAGTGAGAGGAGTGTGGGTAGTCAAGGAGGAGAAAGATTGGGGCTGCTGGCATCCTCTCATGCAGCACATGTGCAGAAAACACTGTTTTTGTTGTAACACTATTTAGGAGACAAACAAGATGCTGTAGCTAAGAAGGGCTACTATATCATGTACTAGTTAGATACTAGTACACATACTTTAGTGGGATTCTGTTATCTTATTTGGTAGCTGCAGGACCGATGGTCGTAATTAGCAGGGTTTCTGTTGGATCCACACCACAGAGTTGCTTTTGTGGCCAGGTGATGTTGCAGGGTTAAGGTCCGCTAGGGCTTAAAATAGCGACCAACTGAATTGTCCATTCTTTCTCAATCCTTATAAATATATCAGTCCAGGATTTCCATGCTCCCTCTCTCTGTAATGTCCAAGTGTGCAGTCTAAACAAGTCCCATTAATTATTCTAGCAACCATCTTTTACAAAGCTGACTGCTTCTGCAGTTGTCTTGCACAAAATCTACATACTGCTTAAACATCAGAATATAGCCATTAGCTCTTGTCCAACCTTTCATTCTCACATTGACAGTTTAAATAATTATAACAAATTAGACATACTATGAAAACATTGGTTAAGAATAGATACAAGTTATATGACAGTGATTTAATATTTAGAGAGATTTTAACTAGTTTATAGAGAAATTAAAAGTAAGTTAGTATAATAGAAAAAGGAATTGTGATATGAAGTGAGAGAAAAACAGGCTTACTGTATATTAAGAGAGAAAGCCAGGGGAAAAAACTGATTCAAATAAGGAAGTGAGTGAAAAAGGGAGAGTAAGGAGATGTAATATATGAATAGGTACTTGTTCACATTTAGGGATATAGTGTATCCTGGTGTTGAACAAGAATATATTTGGGAGGGTATTCTCCTGATGGAAACAGGTAAGGAGTTCCATGCCTTGGCAACATGGCACTAATACAGGCAATCCCCAGCAGATTTGCTAGGTTTGTGGACAGACAGGAGTTTTTGGTCATTGGATCATACTGACTGACTGGGGACATAGTTGTGTAGAATGTTATTTAGTGCTGGAACAGCAGATGGATTCTGAATAATTTTATAGGTGGTAGGAAGCTGTGTATATGTTAGTTGATGGGGTAGTTCTTACCAATTTAGGCTTTTTAGTGCTATATAGTAGTAGGTTATGAAAGGGGTACTTACTGCAAATTTAGCAGCTTTGTTATACCATTGTTCAAGTTTTGCTTTCTTTGATGCCTGGAGGTTAGTAAGGATGGAAGCACCATGGGAGGAGATAAGAAGTGGCAAGTTTAGCTTTAGTTGTGTTGGTGAGAAAGTTTTTGGCTCTGTGAAGCATCACTAGTTTTTGATGAGTTTTTCTCATACACAGTATTTTATAGTTTATATTTATTATACTTTCTTTGTTATGTTTGATTATTGTCTGCCATACAGAATTTTCTTTTGTGAACTTGCAGGCAGAAATGAAAGCTCCAGACTATGCAGTCTAACCAGGTATACAATCATGGTTTAAATTTCTAAGCAAGTGAAAGTGTTTAACACTCACATTAGGTAAGCCATGACAACTAAAGAAAGTATCAAATGTATTGGTTCTCTTGTTGAAAAAAAAAATGCAGTTGGACATGGCCAAATTCAAATATTAATTGCAGAAATTTGTTTCCAAATTTCCCAGCAGATGTCAAATATTCTCAGTTAAAACAATATCAATTAAATCAACAAGTGGAACAGTAATCCCATCACTTAAACATTGTTAAATGTCATTAATTACTCCACAACTGCTGTTAAGCAGTACACTATGTTCTCATGTAAGGAGTGGTATATTGTGAAAACCAAAACAAGAACTTACAGTTTCAGGCTTCTGAGTAATTCCATCACTTTTATATTCCTTTGTATAATAACATGTCTCAGTCTGACGAATTGCTGTAGGCAACTGAAATAACATATAACCAGAGCACTACTGTGAATTCACATCTGAATGCAGATTACTTACTCTTCTGTTGTTTGGCAGAATAGGGCAGCCAGATGGAAAAGCACAATCCTACTTCTGCTTGTAAAACACTCCACTTCAGCTGCTGCCTCCCTTTTCATCTTCAGAGGGGTCACTTTAAAGAGCACCATCGTTCCTTTGTAGTCACTGGATTGTAAATCAGTACACAGCTTTCGCATTACAACTGGACACTTCAGTTGCATTTTAATGCCCATAAAAAAGTATCTTCTTATTGAAGAGAGTACTTTGTTCCAGCAGACAGAAAAATGAATAGAAAATAACAACAGCTTCCTCTTTTTATTGAAATGGAGAGATAATACAAGTAAAAGACTATGATTTTCAGATTCTCAAATGCAAGTAAATGACTGTGATCCTTAGATTCTTAAACACAAGTAAAAGAATGTGATCCCTAGATTCTCAAACACAAGTAAAGGAATGTGATCCCTAGATTCTTATAAATAAAGGACTAGGATCCCTAGTTTCTCAAAGAGAAGTACATAATTCCAAATAGTAGAGTGCGTCATCATGGATTGACTGGCAAACTTTACACAATCCACCTCTTTTTCAAATAAATATTTAATAGATTATAATGACAGTCCCTTCGGCTGCTTAGCTATATAACTTTAATCTCCCATCCCTATAATCTTCTGAAACCTTTTCAATCCTTACCAGTTGAGATGTGGCATATAAGTACAAGAAAATATTAAACTATTCAGTATTGGCCTCATGAAGAAGATTTAAGAATTGACTAAGACTGAACTAATTCTCTAAGAAACTGGGTAAAGGGTGTCAGAGATTCCCAACAGCTTTTTGGTCAGGTAAGAGATGTTAGCATTAAAGTTAAAAGTTTCATCTATCCAAGTCCCCTAATCTTTAAGTCTAATTTTGTTCAAGATACAATATGCTGCCAAAATGCACAGTGACAGATTTTATAAAGGCTATTTTTAGATGGTTGTTCTCATGCAGTTTTTCAAGGCATCATAAAACAAGTTAAAATCCCAGCACATTTCAGAATCAGTAGTGGTTACACCTGATTTAGAGTAATTTGCAAATGTACAAAGCCAGCAGTAATTAGATCTAATGTCAGACAATAGTATATAAAATAATAAAGAGATCAGTACTGAGTCCAGCTGTATCTCTGAACAAATATTTGTCAAACTAGATAACTGCCCTTTAATTATGGCCCTAAGCTCCCTCTCAGATAGCAATTTCCTAACATATCTTATTACATATGGATTAATGCCTAGTTTATATGTTTAATAATTAACTGGCTGTAGGGAATTGGGTCAAATGCTTTTTCCAGTTCAGAAAAGAGTAATAAACAATGCCTGCCTTCATTAAGGGCCATGCAATAACTTTAGACAGACATAAACGGTAAACAACAAAGTCATGGTGATGCAACTCTACAGTTTCAAAACAATGGAAAATGGAGTGAATAGAATAACACAGAAGCCTTCTGAAACATTTATATAGGTTTCTAGTACAACATATAGAAATAGAAAGGCAGGTACTATCCCTCCGTTATAAACTGGAATAACTTCAGCTTTTGAAAGATGGATGGACAAAAGAGTATTTCAGGGGTAAACTAATAAATAACAGAGACTATATGACAAACCATTTTATGTTAGAAATTAATTGTCCAGAAATTCCATTTGTAACTCTCATGGTAGACGTTTTGACTTTGCAAGATTCATAATAAACTTCAGCCTTTGAAATAGGTGAGCTGGGTCTACTATAAGGAGAGTCTGGTGTAAATAATGTGATAGATGAGCTAGTATAACATAGGATGATAATGGCAACTGTTCTTATAATGTCATCCTCGATCCTAAGTACTTTATAATTATAGAACAAATTGTCAAAACTTTATGGAGAAATTCTTAGGGCTACCATAGCTATGAAATTCTTTATTTTCTCATATATGTAATGCCATCTGATACTTTTAACAAATGTAGTCCCTTTAAGACACTGCTAAAGATTGTAATCCCACTTGGTTCACTTTTGAAGGATATTTAACTCATTATAGCCTGGTGATGTCTCCAGGCATTTTTTCAGTTATATTCTACTGATACCTCTAGGTCTCAACTATCAGTTGTTCATATTTGCATTAATAAGTTCAAAACCATGCTACATAAGTGATATTAGAAGATTTCATCTCATTAAAGTTTACACAATGAGAAACACAACTGCATTGATCTCTGACCTCTTTCAAGTGCAGATAAAGAGATATTGAATATTATTTGCATGCTGTGGCTATGATCGGTTCACCGATCGTAATCTGCTAATTATGCGTTTGAGACATGGATGCCAAGAAATTCAAGCTCAAGACGTAAATCTTGGCATCGATGTCAAGAACACATAACTGAAGGTTATGATCAGCAAACCTATCATAAGTTTTTGTAGTGCATGAAGATTTATCTGCTTCATGTACTACAAGTTAGAGGGAAACAATTTATATGTGTTTTCCTGGCTTTCAAAGCTGTAAAACAGTTAGTGAATGCTGTTAGAAAGGTAGTGTAATGTAGTCCATTATATTTATAATCATCTTTTACTGCTAGTCATTTGCTAGTCAGTACAGGCAGATTTTACTGCCTGGTGCTAGACCCGATGTTAACAACATAAGCAGGAGGTGCTTAACATTTGTTAAGTTCAAGTCACACATCACTCTTAACTGTCTTTTTCTGAATGTCAGAGTATAATCAGTGTACTCCATGCACTACATTGATGTTTCACCACTTAAATTTAACAGCTGGCTTCTGACCAGTTTGGATACACTCAATTGCTATCCTTTAATATTCATGTATTTTGTCATAAAGGTATTACCAACATTTCTCAACTTTACTATTATGAAACAGAGGTTTCCAGACCTACAATTCAGTTCCTCTCATTTACACCTTTTTCTTCCATTGTTCATAGATTCTCCTCTGCTTAAATTGATACATTTTATGGCACTAACTGTAGAAAGGATGGCATCATGATTTGAATTACCCAAGGGTGGGGTAGCTTTATGCTATTACCAAAGGAGTCATAGTGAGTGAAAATCAAATCAACTATATATTGTCCCTGATAGAACATATTACAACCTCCTTAAACTTATGACTATCTAAAAACATAAGAAAGCATTTACAAAAATATTACTATTATAGTTAGTTGACTAGATGCTACACAGTTAAAATGTAGCTACACTAATGACTTATTATCATTGTGTTGTTCAGTTTACCTATAATCAGGCTATGTCCAGTAAGCTGGAAATTAGGGGATATATAACAGGTGATGTGTGGCCTTAGTGGAACCTAAATGCAGAATCAGTTGCACTATTTCCCTTTCCACTTGCAAGTTTATGTGCTAGGCAATAATACTATAACTGATATAGGAAGGTATACCTCCTGCTCATATTTCATAGCTACACTTATGGAAACTATAATAACTTCGACTGTCTAAAGACATATATAATTTAACCAAGTCACTGTGGCAGTACAGATATCTTCTTTGTTAGCTAGCAAAATTACTTTAAATGAAGCAAAATGATATTATAAGAATGATGGTAAAAGTCATTCCTTTTGTTGGGGAAATGATAAGAAAGAAGGAAAGAAAACAGACTGTCTCCTTCAAGCTGATGAGGTAATGATTCATCCCTAATGAGAAAACGTGCATTCCACCATGAGAAAAGAATAAACATTTCCCTGCCATAGGATGACCAAATCAACTACCTAACTCTATGCTGAACCACATTCCATCACTTTATCAAAATACAGTTGTCCATTTTAATGTAGTAAATGTTGCTGAGGTTTCTATTACTGTCTGATTTAGCAACCATATTTATATTTAAACATTTTATCAAATATAAGTTTATGTCATTTGATCTAAAGACAGAATATCTAAACAGAAATTACAAAACACAACTGATCTAAAGACTCTTCATTTAACATAGCATAAAGCATTAAAAAATCAGAAAGAAAAAGAAAACAAAATATTTTTGCAGGGATGCACCCCTCCTCCCCTCTAACTTATATATATCAATTCCACAGCATCACTACAGTGGAAGAAAGGGAAAAGCACTGTAAGTGCACTGTCAGCTCGCATAACACACTATGATAAAGCAAACTGCAATAGTAATTATATATGTATAAAAAATAAAAAATCATAAACTGTCCTTATTATCCAAGTTATGAAGTTATATAATAAAATGTACATGAGGCTGCCATTATATCAACTGTGATTAGTTCACTTTTTAGACTAGTTGTGATTAGATAAAGTGATATGCCATTGGACTGGAACCTTCCAGTTCTTTTTGCAAAATACCCAGATTTTTAGTCTGTTCCTCCTAAAATGTGTTTTTTGACAAATCATTGAGGCCTGAAGACAATAAACAATGACAGACATTTGAGTTTCAGATTTCATACCCTTCAGGAAAAAGCATGCTAACTCAGAAATTGTTATTCTGTCAACTTTCTAAGGTTATATGAGAGATATATTAAAAAATTGTCCGTATTTTTGGACTTTTGCACTCCCAGTTCTGTATGACTTTGTCCAGAATTCTTGCACTTAGAGACTGAGAGGTATGATCACATTGTTGTGATAAACGTGTTGTAGTCTGACTCACAAACTGTTTCAGTTTTTGATGTAAAGGGGAAGGTGCACAACACAAGTAGACATTTTAGGTACAGCTGTGCAACAAAAAAGGTAGATTACTAAGCATAGGCAAAAAAATGGATGAACGTTTTGATACAAACCTGAGGGAAAGCAATAGCAGTACAGCATTGATATGTAAAAACAAACATGTAAAGTGTAAATCTGCATCAAAAACAATGATAGCATACTACTTCATCATGATAATGGCTTCTTCAGGTTACACAATAGAAATCATAAAAAAACAGCAATAAAACTGGTGATAATGTGTCTGCTAATGTCAGAAAAAAGGCTAGTGAAAATGAAAGAAAACTGAAGGAATGAATCTCATGGTACGATCATATGAAAATACACAGCAAATCAAAGAAGAAGCAACATTGTTAGAAAGAAACTGAAACAAAGAATAAAAACAGGAAATATGTATACAGATCATCAGTCCCCTTGAAGAAATTCAGCAGAGAATCTATGAGTAAAACCAGCAGGAGCATACTCACAGTTTATAGAAAGATAGGGTGGTATGACTGAAATGGACACATAACATAAAGGGAGTGCTTATTAAGGCTCCATGTTCCTGCTTGAGTCAACATTTCCATTGTTATTTTCATACAGTATAAATTTAACAATTGTATTCACTAGAACATTACATAAATTGCTCAGTTCTTACCTCCCTTGAAATTTCACTCCTCTTCCTAAATACTACTTGCCATGTATTGTTTCCACATTTCCCATTTATTTCTAGATAATTTGCTCCTTCCCTTTTATAATGATCCCTCTTCCAATTCTTTTATCTTCTTTATAATACTTCATTTACAGTTGGTTTAAATTTTGATTTCCATTTTTCTTTTTTTAGTAATTGCTGTTTTTATAGCCAATAGTATTAAATGTTGTAAAGCCTTACTGTGTCTGGGCAATTCAGATCCTATATCCCAGTGCAAAAGAATCATTTCACATTTCTGACAAAGCATTTTATAGGGAACTTTTAAAATCTGCCAACACATTGCATTCCCAAATAACATAATCTCAGTTATCCCTCTCTTTCCCATCACATCTCCTGTATTTGGTATCTACGTGAGGAAAATTTGCCTGAAGTCTGCTTGGGGTATTAACATAGTTATGCAAAGACTTCCAAGCAAACATCATTAACCTTCTGGACTTTGTTGCATACTTTAGAACCATACAGATGTCGTCCCATTGTTAATTTATATTTTGACCGTACTGACTTTCCATTCTGTCTTCCCTATATTTTCTAACCTCCTCTGATGGATTCTTCAAGTTATTAAGGATTATTTTGTATGTCCTCCATGTATCCCTTTTTTAATAGCAACTTCTGTTCTATACTCAGCCAAAAAAAACTACCAGAGCTGGTCTTTCATTTAACAATCCCTGTGCTTTTCTCTTTGCATATATTCTGTTATCAGTCTCTGATAAAGAAAGCAGTATCTTAACTGCTGTCCAAACATTTGCTTAGCCTCATTACACACTGTTACCCTCTCTAGTTATTTGCTTCCAAAACCTCTGTTCCTTTACTAATTTTCTTCAGTAATTCCATTTCACTCTTGTCTACTTTCTATACCCCCACTTGCAGTTATCCCAATTAGTAAAATATCCTTTCTCCATTACCATATTAGCTAAGTTCTTAGAATACTGTCTGCTACTTTAATATTTTGCATGGTTGTCCTCCTTAAGAACATACGTCCAAAATCATACTTTATCCTTATTTCTCAACCTACCTCCCCTTGTTTTATCATCCCTTTCCACTTTGACTTATAACTCTTTGCTTTCTAGGTGCATGACCTTAACTGCATACCTCTAAAATATCACTTTTAATCAAATAATCCTAATTCACCTTGTTCTATGGAGAGAATTAGTTTCTCCCAGTTTATTCTTGACTGCTTCTTCTCCCAAATAGATTCCTTTAAATATTTTTAATTATGGTGCACAACTTCTGCTCTGGTTGATAAGAATATGCCTGACCTGTACATAAAATAAATGGACTAGAAACATTTTCTGTTTGCAGCTTACTATCCATAACCATAATCAACAACTTCTAGCTTCTCAATTTTTTGTTTACTCTTTTTCCACATATCCTTTGCTGTCATAACAGAATAATTTTTAATCTATACACCTAAATACTTCATCTTATCATGTCCCATAAATATGGGTACTGCTGGACTAAATTGTGTGTGTGTGGGGTGTAGTTTATTACTGTAGTATTTGTTCTATCTTCATTTTATATATATTGAAAATACCTGAAACTGTATCAAAATATCCTACATCACCGAGATATCCTTTTGTGACTTCATCAAGTACAAAATAATATCATCTATGAATAAAGCTAACTTTTCTTAATTACCATACCATACCAATTACATATGTACTTGAATTTGTGATTTTCTTATTCTCTTTGCTAATAGCTCAAAAAGCAAATAACAAAAGGAAAAGAGGATGCTCTTTCATTTTTCTCTGTTCAAACAAAGCTTGTCAGAGTGGACAATTCTTGCTTTTGAGCCGTCATTGATTCTACTAATGTACCCTATTATTTTATTGGGGTACACAAATGCTGACATTGCCCTACTCATAAATGTGGAAACCAGTTACTGAGTACCTAAAAAAGGCACATTAACAGCAGAATGAGGAAACAGGGTGGCATACCCTATGACTAAAGTGATACTGGATACTACTGAATCTGTTATTCTAAATTCAGTGTCATGTTTGCTACTCATTGATTTATTGCACTCAGTGACATACATGCAAGTCAAAGAATAACTAGATATCTAATGGGTAAACGCTCTTGGATCAGTCTAGCAATGTGAAGGGTGAATCTAAGTATCCTGTAACCACCTGGTAAAAATAACATTGAGCTTTGTTATTAGACTGACGTTTCAGTTAGAGTATTACCCTGGTTACCACACTCATCAGGTGATTGTCTTAAAGCTGAGAGAAAAAGCAGCAATATCAACTGACAAGATTAAATCAGCATGTGATACAGAAAAGACAGAATCAGAATCTGAAATAGTTACATTTTAATATTATGTATATAAATATATATATATGTTTAAAAATCTATTTAAAAATGTGTATAATAATGTAACAGGCATAAGACAGAGAAGAAATCTATAAACTGCTGCCTTCCAGTACGATGAATGAGGATGCTATCTAAAACTAAAAATCTGAGTACATATGTATGACAAAATTTATTCTTTAAAAAAGAGTAGAATCAGAAAATGAAATTCTTTTGCAGTACAGTTCCACACTCATGATTGATATAATTCTCTCTAAGGTTGTGCAAAAATCTGAATGTTGCGGTATGGGAGAGGCGGTGCAATTCTAACAGAGCCCATACCTGCCCACTGTTATCCTTACAAATTTTCATGAAAAATATTAGTTGACAACTTTTTTGAGATGAGAGTGAAAGATATGGCTAAAGCCTTGGTCAGATACACAGAAATTACATCACTTATAAAGCCTGTTTTATGGATCTTAACTAGAGGAAATACTATGATAAGGCCTGTTTAAGCCCCATGCTGAATAATGAATCATATATTATTGTTCTTCAGACAATTCATTATTTGTTTATATACAAATATTTCATTGATGTTTCAGGTAGTTTTCATGATGGCATGTGTGGGACAATAGCTAGCAAGTTCCTTTGTATGTATCTCTTGAATACTATGGTAATATGAGACTTGTTTGTGAGAGCAGAAGTGTGACCAGTGAGGGCGACAATACTTTAAGTGTGTTATTGGGACCCTTTTTTAATGACAATTTCAATGAAGTCTGCTGGAGTAATGCAGTCTGTAGTAGTGGAAATTTACTGAATGCTGCTTATGTTCAGATATTTTAACAGCAAAGTGTTAAACTGCTCTTTATGTCAAAAAATGAACTGTTTTATTCTGAAATGGCATATTTTCGTAGGTTTGCTAAGTCTCCTATGACTGTGTGACCATGGAGTATGTATGCGTGTCTATATAAATATATATGATATATATGGATAGATACATATACACACACACACACACACACACACACACACACACTATACATAAGAAATGGGATTCAGGAGAAGTGAAGGCCATGCAGAAAATGCCTTTTCAACTGTTTTTGTTTAGCAGTTATGTATTTTACATAGTTGTTTTCTGATTTCATCTTTCAGAAGGGGTCTATGTTTAACCACTGAATGGTGCATTCCTCAAATGGCTATTCATTGTACATTTATCATTGAAAGTGTATTTTAACAAAAGGCCATATGATCGTAAATAATATCATTGAATGATCATAGTTGATGAACATAAACATAACGAAATGTAGTGCATACTTATCGGTGTGGTAGGGATAAGAAAATCTACTCTTTCCCCACTGTAGTGCAACCTCAGAGTTAGTATATATAATAAGCAGGGGGTTGCCCCCCACATAGGGAGGGTCCAGTGTTCTGTGTGGATTTCCTTATCCCTACCACAAGACTAACCCTTGGTATTGACATCAGCAACTGTATTGATGGAAACCAGAAGCTCCAAAGTTGTTCGTTGCAAAAGACATTTTGCTTGCATAATGAGTTATTTTTCGACCTGAAATGTTGAACTATAAAAAGATATACATAAAGATATTAATTCTTAACTGCATCCACGAACCTGTCCTTATTAAATTATCAACAGCTTATTCTTCAACACAAGTGGGTGAATGAGAAAGAATGGGGTTACTATAATTATAGGAAAATGACAGTAGGTGACAGAGCAGAGAGGTGTTAGGGAGTTTGTAAAAATCATAAGTGACTGAAAGGATATTGTCTATACAGAAGGAGGATGTAAGGAAATTACAGTACATTCTGATGGCATGACACCATGACTGTCAGAAAATGATGTGTGAGCATTGTACAGTCGTTATACAGAAACTGCATGATGAGCCTAGAACTACGGCAGGCTTATACTCTTTGATGTTTTAAAAAAAACCTTAGTCATGTTGATGACATAATGACAAAATAAATAAATAAAAATAAGAGTTAATCTGCTTAGAGCCCCTGAAGGCTACCTCACAGTGTGTTGTAGTAGGCTAGTTGTTGGCTCAGTAGTCATATTTATCAAGTACCAGTTCAGAAAGTGAGGTGACAGACAGGCTGATGTGGTCAGAGGTAGTAGTACTGAGGGTGTTGTAACAGACTGTGCTAGTGAAGCGAGAAAAAAGCTCTCAGTGCACTAGTCCATCTATATTCCCATCCTCACCCATGGCCTTCAGTTCTGAGTAGTAATTGAAAAGATGAGATCATGGATATAAGTGGCAGAAATGAGGTTCCTTCACAGGATAGCTGGACTGTCTCTCCAAGACACACTGAGGAGCTTGGCATCCTGGGAGGATCTTGGACTGCTGCCATTGGTCAATTAGTCTGGGAGAAGACAAATGAGATGGACTGAACACTTTGTGTGGAAGCCCCCTTGGTGTCTTCCTCAGGAATGTACAGTGTTCCCAGCATGGCATGCTAGGAGAAGACCCCACGCCATGGCCAGAATATGTTGGAAGAGTGATATTGCTTTGCTTGCCTGTAGTGTCTTGGAATCTCACAAAATGAAATGGCAACCATTTACATGAACTATGGACTATCCTGCTGTGCTTGCTATCACCACAACCCTCTCCAGGACAAAAAAATAAATGAATGAATGAATGAATGAATGAATGAATGAATGAATGAATGAATGCATGCATGAAAGAATGAGTCAATGAAGGTTACGAGCTCTGATTTATGGCATGAGAGCTGAAAGAAGTGCTACAGATAACTCCATTTATAACTGTACCTGATGATTGTGAGCAAGAATTAAGGAAAGATTTACAGAGCTGTTCATCTGTCAGGGAATAATTAGAGTTTCAGGTACTGGAAGAAAGAGAAGTCAGAAAGGGCAGTGAAGGTACTAAAGATTTGTAGCAGAACAGCATTCCTCTTTCCCTTGTGGAGATTGCATAGTCTCATCTAATTAAACAGGATCTGGGGACTCTAAAAGAACAGAAGGAAAGAATCAGCCAGGTTTCCATAAGCCAGGCACTTCCCTTGAGAAAGGTTACCCAAGGCTAAACCTAAAGTTCAACATGTTTGGCAAGAAAGACCGTGGATGATTATGGGAGTAAAGACCATTACTGAACTTAAGATTGGAACCTGGGTCATTATTAACAAGTGACTGCAGTGCATACCATAGACAGTAAGCTATTAACCAAGAAGTGGAGCCACACTATGAGATAGGGATTGCAACAGCCAGTAAAAGCTGAGGTGCCGTTAATGGTATGGTCTGAGTTTATAAGATCTAGAACTGAAGAAGATGAAGTCATAAGGACTATGCATCTCAGAAGTCACAGGTGGGTGAATGAATAAGAATGGGGTTTAATAACTTATAGGAAAATGACACAGGAGGTTACAGAGCAGAGAGGTGTTAGGTAGTTTGTAAAAATCATAAGTGACTGAAAGGATATTGTAAACAAAGAAGCTGAAAACAGTAAAAAAAAAAAAAAAAACTTTTTTTGTAGAGGACAAAGGCCAAGCCCACTGCACTCCCATCAGTGTGGTGGGGGGGGGATTGGACCCCACACTTCCTAACTTATATACTTATATAACAACTCATACTAGAGTGGGGAAAAGGAAAAAATAAATAAAACAGTGAAACCGCACCACTGACTCTCTCAGTCTAATTGACTATGCTGAAATGAACTGTGATAAAAAAATACCCTCACAAAAGCCACCGGGAGAAACATGCTGCAACAAAGTGTAGGTTATCCTCTAATTATAATGTTCACTGGCTTGCTGTTTTGTTTCTTGTTCAAATAGAAAATGACAGGCCAAAATACAATACTGCAACTAATATAACCACCAAAATCTGAAACGATACATATATTTACAAAAGAAATGAGCTTCTAATGTTTTGAGTATCTGATGTTTAGTTATACAGTTACTTTATATAGTTTTGGTATTTCAAAGTCTAACCAAAACCTGCCCTCCATGAAGAGAATCCATTCCTGTGGCAAAAAAAAAAAAAAGAAGATTCTCAAACTTCTTAAAGCTGTTGAGATGAAAATTGCAGCAGAAATAATGCTAGTCCCAAAAGTAACTTTATGGATACCAGCAGGCAGTCCAACAAAAGGGAGCAAACACCAATCTCAGAAGATACTCCGTTCTCAAAAGAGAGCATTACAGCAATGTTGCCATCAGCCAGTGACAACTAGTTTCATAATATACTTCAGTCCTAAAAGATAGCCTCACAATGCCACTCATTTAATTTATATCTCAAACTTAAATCAACCTTTTGCTATCTACCATCATAAATAACTCGGTACTCTGTGCTGTGACATCTATCCTACTGCTTAATTACTTATTTAACTATAGTGTGTAATTAGTATAAGAAGCCTTACTACTCTAGTTGCTATCTTATCTATTCTGACATTGTAAAATTTATTTTAATTGTATTCTGCCTGACATTGTTGATATTATATAACTTAAAACATTTTGATTGTACTGCATGTACTGGAGCTTTTCTCCTCAGGCCACTGCTGAAAAGGGGCCTTGGTACTCATCCAGACTTCCCCAGTTAACAAATGTAGAATGAATAAATGAATGTTATCAGAAAACAGTCCCAGCAGCAGGAACAAATGAGTGCCACTCCCAGGGCGTAGTGCAAAACCGGCACTGAACAGAGCAGCATGAATAATAAAATGAGATACTGAACCCATGCAAGTCTCAAATCAAGCAGAAAGTTATAAGAATAATAATTTACGTAATGAAAAACAGAGAAGAATCTACTAGCAGTCATACACCGCCATCTTAGATTTCAGTAATCCTTTTTCAAGGTACAGAAGTAATTAACAGAAAGTGAACTAAAACATGCAATTTTTAAAGAGATATTAGATGGACAGCTAAGAGGCAGAGTGAAGTAATTCATTCAAGAAAACATTTAATTTCTTGCACCTGCTTTATTTTATGCAGAAATGTAAAAAACAGGTACCCGATCATGCAGTCAAGTGTAGCACATGGAACCTTTACTGGATGAAGTGACAGTCTCATGCAGGGTACACACACTCTCAGAGGCAAACTATGCAAACAGGTATAGGGGATTTTCAGAATCAGCAATTCATTGGTGTGTCATTGTAATATGAAGAAGATCCCACCAAAATCCAACATAGATATACACAGGACATGCAAATTCTGTAGAAAAGACACACCGGTCAGGAATAAAACCACTCAAAAATAAACACTGTTAGTCAGCAACACTAACTACTGTACCACTGTGTGCCTTTGTTGTCTATTATTCCACAGATACAGAACACAACTGCACAAAGAATACTGCAGAACAGAGTAAAACTGTACAGTATGTAAGATAAAGAGATGGAAATATCAAAAAGTGTCTCATTAGGTGGATAGTAATGGAGGTTCCTTAAATGACTGTTTTGGTAAGAAATCAGTCTAGTTCATAAAGGGGAAAAGGTCTTCCTGTATGCAAGACAAAAAAGGCATATCACTTAGAGTTAATTTGTATGAGTGAAACATTAAGAACACAGATGTGAAAGACTTGAAGGATGTTGTTGAACCCAGCTCGGGATGTTCACAGTGGCACAATAGAAGATAAAGGGACAATTGAAAATACCTACAGCTAGCTAACCTGCAATAGAAAAAATGAAAAAGCAGAAAGATGGCAACAGATTTTTGAAATGAAGCCACCCAGTAAAAAAGGCCCATTCATTGTATATTCCAAGGATATACTATGTGTGAAATCCTGCTCACAGCTATGATGCTGAAATGTAACAGGTATGAGAAAAATACGATTTAGCAGTTACAGATGATGAAAGAGCAAATTTGTAGTGAGGTGACACTGGTGGCAAACTAAGAAGGGCAGAGCAGGCTTCCTTGTTTCCAGCAAAAGTCCATAAGTCATCCTGCATGATCTATGGGCACTCTTAGGTAAGGTGAATGGTATAATCTGTCTAGTGCATCTTGTGTCTGCCTTGGGGTCTCCTTTCTGTGGGTCATGCCTGGTACATATCCACAGGATGCACCCAGTGGATATCTTTACTGTGTGCCCAGATCACCTTGACTGACTCTTCTGAACATGAAGGAGCAGCAGCTGTACTCTACTACCCTACTCAGTTGCTGGGTTCCGTTATCATGGAGAGTACCCCCAACAATTCTGGAGGTGACACTTCGCTCACTCTATCTACCTGTCTATCTATCTATCTATCTATCTATCTATCTATCTATCTATCTATCTGTGTATGTATCTATCCGTTGGCCAGGGTACAGCACTGATCCAGGTGGACTGTTTTCAGTCTCAGCTCAAGGATAGTGGGTACAAACTAATAGTAGACAAACTAATAGTTTACAGTACAGATGAGTGCAAATATAATATTAATCATGCAAAAACATTATAACCACATCATAAAAGTTGATCTAACTTAGTGTGAGTCTGTCTAATTTAATATGCAGCATGCATAAACATACAAATATGGTAGAAGACGGCCTACCAAAGTAGGAATCTGTCTGATACGAAGGTATATACAATTCTGTTTACATAGTTATTGCAGGTTAATTTAGGCTATAGTGACAGACAGGATGATAAGGTGGACAATGAAGGACAGGTAGAAGACTAAGTGAAGTGGGTGGTCAGTGCTGTGAAGGTGGGGAAGTAATAAAGAGTGGGATGGATGAATCTTGTGTAGGAGGGTAAAAGACAGAGAGAGAGGCTGATAGAGTTTAATCTTACAGTGTTATCTTATGAGATGAATGTAGGGAGATAGGACTGAGTGAGCGCAGTGAATGTCTTGTGGAGAATAACATTTACAAACAGCTCTTGTGTGTAAAAACTTGAGCAGATGTCTAAAACAGGAGAAGGAGGTGATATGTTTTAGGTTTGCAGGGAGTGATTCCCATGTCTGATATGCCACTACCGAGAAGCTGTGGTCAATGGAGTAGAGTTTTGTGAGCAGGGTGGAGAAGGAGAGGAAGGATTGTGACTGAAGTTGATGGATGAGGCTTTTTGAAACAATTAGCTGGAGAAGAAAATGAAGGATTCTTGGTATATAAGTTTGTGGATTAAGCATGCTAGGAAAAGAATGCATCTTTCACTTATGGAAAGCCATTTTATTTTAATTAAGACTAAACAATGATGTTCTCCCTTTTTAATTTCTCCAAATCTTTTAGGTTTCTAATACTGTGACAGGAATGGACCCCATTCCTAAGTTAAAGTACGATTAAAGTTCATGAAGGTTTGCGGGGAGCAAAGCATTCCACACTTGGTCTGTCTGTATCGTCGCGGGTCCCCCCCCCCCCAGCAACTGCAACATTGCCAAATAAAACCACTGCTACAGTCCAGTTTCTCCCTACAGTTATTGCAAGCCAAGAGTAACACTTTTTAATAAAGATACCTACCAAACAAGTCTGCATAGGTGACTGGATGTTTACAGTTCTTGTTAGCAAATTAGGTCATTAATAGTTATATTTTAAACACTGTGACTGGTTATTTACATTTCTTTTTATAGCAAATTTGTTACTTTTATTAGTTATTTTTTGAAACATTGGCCGGCATGCACACCTGCAAGGACCCCCACCCCCACCCCCACCCCAGGCAACTATAGCTTTGTCTCTCACCACTGGGTGGCACAACTAACAATATATATATACTTGCTGTATCTTGTCCCAAATAAATCTGCCTCCACATTGAATACTTGTAAAGTTAGGCTAGTACCATTTACTTGGTGTATTTTGTCCCCAGACAGATTTGCCTTCCTTTGCTTTCCTTACACACCAAGGCTATAAAAGTTTCCCGATCAGACTCCATGAGACCCAACTCAGAACTCAACTGAAGCAAACAGTGCAGCAACCATAAAAGTTCAACTAGAAAAGAAAAAACAGCAAATGCACCGTGTGCAAAATTCCGTCTCTGTGTCTTGGAAATTCACCTCAATTCAATGCTCATAACAGTCCACAACACCTTCAATGAAACCAGGTAGAAGTGAATAAAAGTTTATTGTAATGCCAACAAACAAAGAATGGTTAAGCGCTTTCACTTGAATACAACAAGCTTCCTCAGAACACCATAGCTTGCATCACAGTTGTTTAAATAACTTTTTTGGCGCCAAAATTCAGTTTGAAATTTTAAAGCTGTACACACATCCTATAACCATTATTCTCTGTTCATAAAATCTTAAATAATATTCATATTATTTCTAAAATCAATGTTACATATGATATATATTGATAAAATGAACAAGTTAAAAAACTGAAAAAATGTTAACAAAGGCATTTACATCTAGATCATATCAAAACATGTTTGAAAAACATATAACAATGTACCTTATAAATAGTTCATTTTAAGGCCAGTAGTGGTTTGACAGATACAGTGTCATTTAAACCTGGTATAGTCGAAGCATCCGTGTATATTTGCCACCAAAATTCTTTATATAATAATAAATTATTAAAGTCACCTCCTCTGTTATTGGTGTGCACAATGTCCACTATACCAAAATTAAAATAATATTTGTCACCATGTTGTTTAATATGTTTATACAAGGCATTTTTTTCATCCTTCCTTCTGATGCTATAAAGGTGGGAATATATACATTTATTTAAACTCCTTTGAGTCTTACCTATATAGAATCCTAAACATGTTCTACAGATGGCAATATACACCACCATTTTAGTTGTACAGTTGCCCCCACAGAATTTAATTCTAGTGTGTTTGTAATTATCCAATTTTACACTGTCTCCCTGAAATATGGTGTGACATTGTTTACATGCCCCACATTTTGCAGTTTTCATGTATTCTGTCTTCTTAATAAAGATACCCTTCTCTAAAATGGATTTTATGTTGGCCCCTACCTTGTAAACAAACCTTGGGCATTCACCTAATGTGGGTGCTATATCTTGATCAGCAGATATTATATGCCAGTTATTCATCAGAATCTTCTTGACTTTACCTGAATATATGCCAAATTCCAAAATGCAAGATTTACCAAAACTGCAAGTTTCAGACTTCATATCATGCAATATATCCACAGTAGAAACAGTAGCTGTCCTATATTTTTCACCCAACAAAGGCTTGTACTGATTACCCCATTTCCTCACAACATAATTACTTACATTTTCCATGACTTTAACATCATACCCTCTTTCCTTGAATAAGGATGTTATAAATTTCACCTCATCCAACATGTCCTCATACCGTGAGGTCATCCTAACTGCTCTAATAAGCTGACCCTTATATATATTCGTGAATTGTTTCTTCGGATGGTAGCTAGAATATTCCAAATAACTATTCAAAAAAGTGTTCTTTCTATAAATTTTGGATTTAAACTCATCCCCTGTTTTTGACACAAATGTGTCTAAATAAGCCACACCTTCGTGACTACTAGAGGAGGTAAATTTTAAAAAATTACTACTACTGTTAATGTATTGTAAAAATAATGCTAGCTGTTGTTCTCCACCATCCCAAATCAAATATAAATCATCAAGGTATCTGACGTAATATTTTATGTATGTCATAAAGTGGCTATCTAAAATAGTCCTCTCTTCCCATTCAAGCATGACCAAGTTGGCGTATATGGGAGCACAAGCTGCTCCCATAGCTACGCCTTTGGTCTGCTTGTAATATTCTCCCTCAAATATAATGTAATTATGCTCGAGAACCAGGGACATCATATCCGTGAGAAGACAGATGGTGTCCCATTGGATATCTGTATGTTTTCTTATACTCGTAGCAAAAGCTGATAGACCATCTTCTTTGGGTATACAAGAAAATAAGTCTATGACATCAATAGTCACAAATATCAGATCTGAACTAGATAGGTAAATAGGATACTGTTTCAGAAAATCCCATGAGTCCTTAACTATATGTGGAATAGTGGCGTATATGTGTTTCAAGTAGGTATCAATAACCTTACCTATATTGAACATCTTAAACCTACTCCCTGATATAATGGGTCTAAAGGGCGGTTCATCTATATTCTTGTGAATTTTAGGAATACCCACTATAGAAGCTAATACAGGATGTTCAACCTTGATATAAGTATAGATGTCATTATTGATCCTGTTATCTAGTAAGTATTCTTCAATACATGTGTCTATTTTTCTATACCCTATGTTGATCTCATTCAAGGACAACATAGAATAATTTCCAGAATTGTGTAGTAATTCATGTATCTTACAAGTGTATAAAAAACTATCATAGATGACTGCGCCCCCCCCCCCCTTATCTGGTTTCATGATTCTGATGTTACTAGCACATCTTAATTCCTGTAGTACCCTGCTCTCTTCTTTTGTTAAATTGGAACTGATCTGATGTCCATCGATTTGTCTATCCAACTTGTAAATCTGTTTAGTCACTACTTTATCAAAGATAGAAATGGTGGGGTGCATGTGGGGTATATATGTACTTTTCTTTTTGACTACTGGAATGAACAGCTCTGCATGAGAAATGTCACCCACTGTTTTTTTATCTTTAAATAAAATAGCCAGGTTAAGCTTTCTCACATATCTTTTTATTTCACAAATACAGTCCACTAGATTGAATCTTTTAGTGGGAATAAATTTAATCCCCTTAGATAGTAAATCAAAGTGTCCAGTATTTAAAATATAGTTAGTGTAGTTGTATATATTAAAGTTCCTATAGGTGTAAGTGACACCATCCTGTAGGATGCCTACATTATTATTACTGGACTCCCCTATTGTCTCAGTAACAACTGAACCAGAATTTAATGTGGGGTCCTTGGATATGGATGGTAGTGAGAATCTCTTCTGTAACCCCTCGTCCACTTTCTCTCCCTCCCCTTGTGTTCTCCATTATAAAAATCAGAGTTAGCATTTCCATCAGAACTAGATTGTTTGTATGTATTTACAATTCCTGTCTTTTGGTCCCCCCTCACATACTTAGGGTACTTACTGTGATCTTTTTCCCATAAATAAGCTGTGCCTCTTTTATATTGGTCCAAGTCCCTATATAGTATTTTCATATTACGTTCATATATTTTTGAAATATTAGATTCAGCATAGGAGAATTGTTTGACATACAAATTTTCCCACTGAGGAAAAAGTAAGTCATTTTTAATCAAAGTGTTTAATTCTTCCACCTCCTTAATTAAATAAACCAGCTTCTCATCATTAAATTTCATCAACACAGACATATACTTAAAACCACATTGATCAAATAAACTATTAAAATCTGACTTAACATTTTCAGTAATATTCACACCCATAGGTAATTTAAAAAATCTGTGTCAAAACAGGGGATGAGTTTAAATCCAAATACACCATTATCTGTGCAGGAATTTTTTGATCCGTACAGTTGTTTCCATCATCATGCTCTTTCTGAGCTACCATCCGTGTCTTATGTTTTTATTTAGTACTAATTAATTATATGTTTTTTTTAGTTTTGATATTGGGATAGCTCTTTTTAATTGCTTAATGAAAAAAGTCAACGCTGTGTGTTTATAAAGAAACAATTCACGAATATATATAAGGGTCAGCTTATTAGAGCAGTTAGGATGATCTCACGGTATGAGGACATGTTGGATGAGGTGAAATTTATAACGTCCTTATTCAAGGAAAGAGGGTATGACGTTAAAGTCATGGAAAATGTAAGTAATTATGTTGTGAGGAAATGGGGTAATCAGTACAAGCCTTTGTTGGGTGAAAAATATAGGATGTTTCTACTGTGGATATATTGCATGATATGAAGTCATTGAAACTTGCAGTTTTGAATAAATCTTGCATTTTGGTGAATTTGGCAAATATTCAGCTATTGCAGTTACAAGAAGATTCTGATGAATAACTGGCATATAATATCTGCTGATCAAGATATAGCACCCACATTAGGTGAATGCCCAAAGTTTGTTTACAAGGAAGTGGAAATCATAAAATCCATTTTAGAGAAGGGTATCTTTATTAAGGAGACAGAATACATGAAAACTGCAAAATGTGGGCATGTAAACAATGTCACACCATATTTCAGGAGACAGTGTGAAATTGGATAATTACAAACACACTAGAATTAAATTCTGTGGGTCAACTGTACAACTAAAATGGTGGTGTATATTGCCATCTGTAGAATTGTTTAGGATTCTAAATTTACTGGTAAGATTTCTTCTCAAAGGAGTTTAAATAAAATATATTCCCACCTTTATAGCATCAGAAGGAAGGATGAAAAAAATGCCTTGTATAAACATATTAAACAACATGGTGACAAACATTATTTTAATTTTGGTATAGTGGACATTGTGCACACCAATAACAGAGAAGGTGACTTTAATAATTTATTATTATATAAAGAATTTTGGTGGCAAATATACACGGATGCTTCGACTATACCAGGTTTAAATGACACTGTATCTGTCAAACCACTACTGGCCTTAAAATGAACTATTTATAAGGTACATTGTTATATGTTTTTCAAACATGTTTTGATATGATCTAGATGTAAATGCCTTTGTTAACATTTTTTCAGTTTTTTAACTTGTTCATTTTATCAATATATATCATATGTAATATTGATTTTAGAAATAATACGAATATTATTTAAGATTTTATGAACAGAGAATAATGGTTATAGGATGTGTGTACAGCTTTAAAATTTCAAACTGAATTTTGGCACCAAAAAAGTTATTTAAACAACTGTGATGCAAGCTATGGTGTTCTGAGGAAGCTTGTTGTATTCAAGTGAAAGCGCTTAACCATTCTTTGTTTGTTGGCATTACAATAAACTTTTATTCACTTCTACCTGGTTTCATTGAAGGTGTTGTGGACTGTTATGAGCATTGAATAGAGGTGAATTTCCAAGACACAGAGATGGAATTTTGCACACAGTGCATTTGCTGTTTTTTCTTTTCTAGTTGAACTTTTAAGGCTATAAAAGTAGTATTTCTGCGACTGTCTGCTTACACTTCTACCTCTGCCTCTTCCTTGCTTTTACTTACCTTACAGCTCCAAGGCTTCCACTTCTCATACTTATTGTTTTTCTTTACACTCTTCTGTGAGGGGTGAGGAGGGCCAGCCCACTCTGTTCGTCCTCTCTATGCTCGGGCTCACTCTGCTCCCCTACCCTACCCCATTTGCACCCACCCCTGCATCACCTACACTTATACCAACATAACCACTCCCCTACCTTCCCCCAATTGAGAATCACCCTCCATCTGCCAGTCACACCTCAGTTAACCAATACACTATTTGTAACAGTCCTCCCTCTCCTCACACAACTTAATTGCAACTGTCCTTAATCACTCTACTCCCACCACACTACACCAACACCCCTCTGTCCCTATATCTTCATCATACCATCCAGATAACCTAACATTTAAAAAAGAATACACACCATGCTCTTTCTCCTGCCCACACTCTATACTCTACTGCTGTAAGCATACTATCTAACATCCTACACTCATCTACAGATACATGTCCAAAGCCCCACACTATATTATACTAATACCATCCACTCCTCACTCTCCTACCTTGCCATCTCCTCCTAACTCTACAATCACACACCTATTGCATACTTCCACTTCAAACATGTAGTTGTCAGCAATACCACTAACCACTTCAGCAAACACCTTCACATACTCTCCAAACTGTCACACAAACATGCATGTATATTATCACAGATTCTCCATACTGGTGATATACACCCCAATCCTGGACCACATACTGCACAACATACCATCATGGCTACCATTCCACCTCTTCCTCACATTAAAACTACAGACCTTCTCATTCTTAACATGAACCTTAGAAGCCTAGTTAACAAAATCACAGACTTTCATGCAGTCATTGCACAATATTCACCAGACATTCTTACAGTAAAAGAAACTTGGCTGAAATCCCATATAAGAGACCCAGACATACTCCCACAAGATTATAGTGTACACAGATTAGGCAGGATAAGGAGAAGGGTGGTGGGGTTGCAATCTTCTACAAAGATAACCTTAGCATAGATTACCTACCCATCAAATACCCTTATGATAACAACTTTGAAGTCCTAATAACACGACTCAGAATCAACCCAAAGAAAAATAATACCATAATAGCCACTTACATAACTCTCAACAATAATCCCACTGCCACTGAAGAACTCATAGCCTGGATAGCCTCAACCTACACTCATGAAACCATTATCACAGGCGACTTCAACTTAAACTGGAACTTGCAGTGGTGAAAACCCCTCCACCTTCATAAATCTACATGGTTTCTCCCAAACAATCCATTTTCCCACTCAAATAGATAAATATAACAAAAGGGAATCTATCTTAGACCGGTCACTTATTAACAGTACCACCCACAACTATCTCTCTGGATGCCTTCCAGATAATTTAAGTGACCATGGACCTACCTACTTAATCCATCATCAGCTCAACCCACCCAGAACCATAGTTTACAAAGTTGTATGAAATACCAAAAACTTCTCCAATGAAGCATTCTTAGACATGGTCAATAAATGGAACTGGACACCACTCCATCATCTCCAACTTGACCAGGATGCAACATACTTCAATGACACATTTTTAGCTATTCTAAATAGCTTAGCACCAACTCGTACATGTCATGTTAAAAATAAGATATTGCCCTGGATATCAAAAGAAACCATTAAACTTCAAAAACTAAGGGACAAAACCTGGTTTCAATACCAGAAAACAAAAAACAATAAAACTCTGCTAGCATACCAGCAGCTCCACAATCAAAAAAAAAAAACATCTCAAAAAAACATATTATACATCTATGCAAAACAAATATAAAAACAATCCCACAAAGTTCTGGCAAACAATTAACTCGCTCCTCCACTAAAGCTACAACCTCAGAACCAACAACCAATAACCAAAGCGTATTGCCTCACAAATCAACACCTACTTTATAAACACCATCCTCTCCTTAGTTACAGGGGAACAATTCCACCCTACCGTCTCTTTCACCTAATGTGGAAACTAACAGCAACTCCTTTGACCTCAAACCTGTCCCAACTAACACCATAAGAGCAATGCCGAAAAAACTGAAGCCTTCTTCCTTAGCAACTGACCAACTCCCCAATGAGTAACTCAAACTTTCATCTGATGCCATAGCTCCACCTATCTCGATTCTGGTAAATAGGTCTATAGCAGAACAATTTGCCCCAAAATTATGGAAAATTTCCTATATCACCCTCTACATAAAGGATGAACAATCAACAGAATTAAACAATTACAGACCCATAGCCATCCTTTCCCCCCTGTGTCAAAATTCTAGAAAAATGTATCCACACTCAATTACTACAGTACCTGTTATCTCACAACCTTATCTCTCCCTCCCAACATGGTTTCAGACCGAAACACAGCACCACCACAGCCCTAATTAATTTCTGTAACACCATCAACCAACTGAGAAATTCAAACCAGCAAGTAGCATCCAATCTTCCAAGACATGTCAAAAGCATTCAACACTGTCTCCAATCAGAAACTCCTTAGCACTCTTGTCTCACTAAACCTATCAAAGACTTCCCTCTCCTGGTTCCTAAGTTATTTCTGACAGACAACAAGCAGTACGATGAAAATCTGAACTCTCACCACTTCTGCCTGTCTCGGTCGGAGTCCACCAAGGGTCCATACTAGGACCATCTTCTCCAGTGATCTAGCCTCATCCACAACCCATGCTAAAGTAGTTCAGTATGTGGATGATTCTCACCAGATACCTTACCAGACCACCAAATAGTAACCCAACAAGCTTTTAATGATCTAGAAACATATCAAAGTAAATCACAACTAATCATCAACCCCAAAAAGACACAGTTAATACTATTTACCAGTATCAAACATTCACTGACATTCACTGTCCACATCTTCTTTCACCATTCTCTCAGCAAACAACACAGTCATCCAACCAGTTGAGCATACAAATCTTCTTGGTGTGAAAATCAACAACAAACTCAGATATGACTAACACATAGCCATCACAATTAAGAAAGTTCACATCAAACTTGGCTCACTGTACAGAAACAAGCCATTCCTCAATGACAATACCAGACTAACCATATCCAGGACCTTCCTCCTCTCTACGCTCCTATATGCTTTCCCCCTCTTTACCCACTTAAAAAAATCAGACTCAACCAATTTGGAAACTTGCTACAACAAAATATCTCGCTTTGCAGCCAGCCTTTCCCACAAAACCCACCATTATATTGCTCCACATAAATTTATTTGGCTCAAGCTACCTAACCTCCATCTCTACCAACCTAAATTCACAAACAATATAATCTTCCATCCTGACAGTTGCCTATCCCTCAAGGAACTTGTTATTCTCTTCTCATGCCCACGAAGTTTAAGATCTGCAGACAGAAACTTTCTCACAGTAATCAAAGCTAACAACACTCACAGTAAAGCCCTATTCTCAAATCAAATAGCCAAATTATGGAACTCTCTACCCCACACCCTCCAAAACACACCTGAATCTACCAATTTCAAACTACTACTATTTGAACATCTATCCAAGAACTGGCATTGCTCCTGTGCCAGACCTAACTGACAAGATATCTATAACTCTCTCAACACACTATCCACTCCTTACCTCATTTTCTCCCTCCCCTCAGTGTTTATTACTACTCAAAAAAAAAAAATATATATATATATATATATATATGCATAACAAACTTCTGATGCAAAAAATAAACTGACGAAAAATAAAGAAATAACACAATGTGGCCCACAGTGATACTTTAAGCTTTCGTTCCTTTATTCAGTATCAGAACTTCTTATATAAGGAAATCTCATTTGTTCATAACTATTATTTGATATGTACACAGTACTCATTTTATTTTTCTCACAGTGATCTTTACTGAAATGCTTGTGTGTTTTTCTTTTTGAACCTGTGTCTACTAGAAAACTGTACTGAATACTACGTTGTATAGACTAACTAGATGATGTGTATTCTCCATCTTACTGGATGTATACTATTGTAGTATCTAATTATTGTATTTTGTTTATATTTCTGTGGAGATTTTCTCCCTGGGCCTCCGCTGAAAATGGGCTATTGGCCCAGTTGGACTTTCCCAGTAAACAAATGTAAGTAAATAAATAATAAATGAATAAATGAAATTAGCACTGTTTCACTCTTTGATGTCAGTCAGTAGTGCTCTTCTCGGCACCTGCAATGTGCCCAGTAATGACTTCTGCAATTTGTATGGAGTTACATGTATTGGTCTTTCCTCGAACTTATTTCTTAATCTTTTTATATATCTCGTGTCTGGAAATTCTTGGCTTTTTGCATAATAGTAACAAAACATAATTTCTTTCGGTCCACTCTATCATCTTTATGGCTCTTCTTTGGCCTATCAGTTTTTATGATTTTTTTGTACTGCTACTTCCTTCAACAAGGGGGCCATCCTCCCCTGAGCCTGGCCTGGCCACATTGTAGGAATATTTCCGTATTTTGAGGATTCTACACTGTCATTTTTTCCAGTCCTGGTACCAGTGCATCTACCAGGATTGGACACTTTTTTATCCTGGGTCTTGTGCACTCAACTCTTTTTTTAGTTTTTGACCTACTTATGTCCATGATATATGCTATATAAATGCAGTCTATATATTAGTGTTGCCTTGGTAAAATTTTGTGAGAAACAGGGTCCACCTCACGAAGATACTCACCAAGACTTGAGGATGAATTCAGTTTCAGCACTACTACTCTCCTTTGCTTGCTGACTTTTCATCTTTCCATTTGGACCTCCAATGCGGGGATAACATGATTCTTCTTGTGAGGATAACATGATGAACCTGCAGCTTTGACTGGATGAGGCCATTTGCATCAGTAATCTCATCCTTTCATTCACTACTCAAAGCATGTTACAACTGGTGAAAATAGAGGCTACAGACTACCAATAATCAGCACTTCATCCTGTGGCTTCCCCTCCCTCACGGTCTAGTCCGTTTGGCAGCAACACTGCTATCATTGTACCTATCCACTGGTTTAGCTCTCAGAACCCTTCAATCTCAAATTTAAACAGAATCCCAAGTCACTTAAACTTCTACACATGGAATAGTTGCTTCCTCCTCTACATGCAGAGATAAATCGACTTTTTTTTTTTGAGAGATCCATGACCTCTGAGTTGGAGGTGCTAATTTTTATCCCATCCATTTCACACTCAGTAATGAAGCCCGTACTGTAGGCCAGAGTCACTAAAGGCCTAGATGACTTGTATATGGGGGATCTGGAATTTCTAGTGATATCTGTGTCACTTGCACTGTGGCTGCAGTTCAGTTTTACTGCTTTTAGTGCTGTCCTGCACGCAGCGAACAGGAACAGCTTCTGGTACTGGTGGTCTCTGTTCTTTCCCTTGGCTGTGTGTGAACAGGAATATATTATGTACAAGGGTCAGGGGGATTCCTTCCTTTTTAAAACATTGATTTATTGTTTCTTGTTTAATTTCTTGATGATGGTGGCTTGGTTTGTTCAAGTGAATTGTTTTGATGTGCTTTTTTCATTTAGAGTACTTTTCATTATCTGAGCTTCATTTGTTCAATGTAAATCTCATTTTATAGCCTTTTAAGCTTCAACCCCAAGATTACAATCAATACTTCGCAGATATTCAAAGATTTAACTTCAGCACTGCATAAAGGTTATGTGATGCCTTTTACTGCACACAAGGTTACTTGCAGAATGACTGATAAAACAGTTGACATATAATTGTAAAATACATATTGTCTTTAATTTACTTGCTAGGTAGAATACAATTGTTGTTATGGTATACTAAATTCTCTTAACATGTTTCTTCTAGTATTTTATGCTAGCAGGATGTCTTTTTTCACACAAATACAAATTCTCACTTTACAAGCGTGTGCACATTTCGACCAAGCATTTTATTCCCTCTGCAGTATCTGCTTCTTATATGACATAACACTACTAATTGGCTCTATTGTTATTATTACTATTATTATTATTATTATTATTATTATTATTATAGGACTGTGGTGGTGCTGCTGCGGTAGCGTTGTCACCTCACAGTAAGACGTTGTCCTGTTCGATTCTCAGCTAGAGCGTCTTCTGTGTGGAGACATGCGTGAATGGGCATACCTTCGTTGAAGGTTGTGCATCAGAGCTGGCAACTCGGCATGTAAAAATCGACTGCCAATCATTAGCGGACCGGAGTTCCGCTGTGGCGACCCCTAACCGGGAAAAGCCGAAAGACACAACATTACTATTATTATTATGTAGCCATACTTCTACATCACATGGATTTCATATTTAGACAGACTAATAAAATATGACAGTTTTTCTTCTCCAGTTTTAACTAATGGCCCAGCGCATCTCTGTTTGCTAGGATTTATTTTCCCATTGTATCAGGCTGGATGACATAAACTAATGCTGGACAAAATCATTTTGTCTCCTAAATGAAAACTCATCCAAGTGTATTATTTAGGAATGGCCTTCACTTTTATGGTAGGCTATGGTTCATGCCATCGATGGTTTCAGGCTGATGCACTTGCATTCATGCCCACAACACAGCTTCTGTCTGCGTCAGTGTGCCGAAGGTCTCAGCATCTGAGCTACACATTCCAAATTTGCCTCACTAATTTTTAAGTCTCTTTAACCAGTGAGAATAAATGACACTCTTTTCTCCCTTTCTGTGCACAAGTAGGAATTAAAATACTTCATCTAAAATCAGTAACTTAACTTATTAACTCTATGAAGGGCTCCTTCTGGTTCTACTGATCAAACAGCTATGTTGTAAAATCTATGTTGATCTAATACAAGGTACCACATCAACCCTGTGTTCAAGCATTTTCTGCCAATAGGCTAGCATTTTCTCATTTCTTCTATTATACATAAATGTGCTTACTCACTAGGCCTTTATGCACCTTGTATGAATTTCTTATGATCTCTTCCAGGAAGGAACTATTAACTCCAGGGTCATACTTTTAGGCTTGTCCTTTGCACAATGAAGTTGTCAATCATTTTCCAGTCACAGCACGATTTTGAAGAGGGAGGTTCTACATACAATATGGTGCTCATTCAGGTCCCAAATCAAGGAACACATGACCTATGCCCTGAGATATAACAGCTGTTCATTTCATCAGTGTTCAGACTTCAAATAGCATTACCCACATATTAATGCGTTAATGCTTGAGGGACACGGCAAACCACAAAAAAGCAGCAAGAAATTACACAGTGAAAGCTGCTCACCAATGAGGAAATCAATGCAGTTATACATGCAGTTAAAATTATTATATATTCATTTTTAAATTTTCTAAAATATTTGAAGTCTTCTTGATGCATATAGCTAAAAGTGCCTAGGACTTTTTTAAACAGGTATGTGGCCCTATTTTGACAGCAAATGTTTCTAAAGTGCAGATATTACTTATGAAACAATTTCACTGAAAAATACTAAAAAGAACATTTTGTGTTCTTCAAAGAGTATCACAGGCCTAGTACAGGAAGGAAATAAAATGCCACTTGCTCTCATGGGAAATAAACACAGAGACTTGAATACTACCTTCTTCTGATGGGAAATTTGCAATGTTTCATACAATATGCTGCTGTTGGCCACAGCCCAAAGGAGAAACAATTACAGGTTAAGCCTGTGTGTACTAATTCATGGTCTCACAGTAAGTGACAGTTATGGGACTTGAAGCTGAATTTTTCAGCTTACAGCTCTATGTTTTGGCTAGGCCAAATGTCTTTCAGCTCCAATGCTCATTATGACCTCATATAAAGTAGGACTTCATTGCTTCAGGCCTACAAAGTGCATTTTAAATTGTAGGTGTTTCAAAACATTACAGTTCTGCATGTACCTCTTTATGGTAAATGAAATGTTTTTTAAAGTAGCCAGTCATTTTCAGAGACACATCAGCAAATGGAAGTAGTAATGTAAAATGGCTAAGGTATAATTAAATTTTGGTAAAACTAACACTTAAAAACCACAATGTGGAGTGATATGCCAACTCAAGGAGAAAAACAAACTCATACCATTTTAACTTGTAGTATTTGGTATGTTATGCTTATTTTTTCAAAATGTAGCGATTTTAATAGCTTCTATAGACCTCTGTTTTCTTATCTTTAATATGACTTACAGGAGATATTTAATATAAAAACATTCTTTCATGTATTCAGCAGCAAACGAAGGGCAAAACATTGCTACAGCAAACTGTTTGATACATCTGACATTCATGTTACAGTTCTTTAGTAACTGTTTATTTTTTCCTTAAATTTATTTGGGACTTAACAATTTACTTTATTTTGCTTAAGAATTAAATGAGTTGTTTGGGGTTGGAGTTGATGTTAACAGGACACTAGCCCCTTATAATAATATAGATTTAGCAGAGAAAAAAATAGACCACCTATTTCTGACCACGTTACAACCAAGTGAATGTTCATCTAATGAAAAGAAAAAGCTGCCCTCTTCTGAGTCCGCCAAATGGGAACTTCTCAACCTGCACACCCTTACCTTTATATTTCAGCTCCATGGTCGTACAATCACAGAGAAAAAAACAAACTTGTTAAAAAAGGACATCACTACTGCTGTTGCACACTTACAAACTGCACTGGCTTTAATTTCCTACAAGAAAATGGTTATCAGGATGTTCAGCTCAGGATGGTGAACTCAAGCAGTTGTCACAGTGACTTTTACACTTGGTTAGTAATAGGGAAGCTGAAAATACATGTCTTTGAAAGTTTACTCTGGCTGTTAAATACTACTTTTCTGCTCAATAACTGTGAAAGCATCATAAAATACATTGCTAGAGTGCAAAAGAACTTAAGAAATTTTCTGACCTAAACCAGCCCCACCACAGATGTGATAATCAATGTTTCAGTAGATCAGGTATTTACCTCTGTAATACAGCATGTCCTTTCTAGAATACAGAAAAATACCACAACAGTAACAGAAGTGTACTGGCTAATGCTAACAGATTTAAGCTGAGGCCTCTCAAACCCTGATTTAGATTCACAGCTGTTTCAAGTCTAGTCACCAGGTACTGCCTGATGTGTAATATATCAGTGTTTTACCACAGATCAGAATACCAGCTCCATTTTGTGGAGCTAAGATCCAGTAATGTCACCCCTAAAGACAGCTGGCAGATAGTATTGTTGTGGCATCAAGCCACCATAGCTGCAGATGTTCAAGTGCAGTTACTACTGCAGTAATAACTTCAGGAATCTCTGCTGCAGGCTGGGCCCTACATCTGGTCAGGATTTCAGGACTCAACCCCTTCCACATAGGAAAAACGTACACACACACACACACACACACACACACACACACACACACACACACACACACACACACGATGTTTCCACATTACAATATAAAGAAATATGTATTATTTGCCATCTTCTATTGTTTCTTGCCCCTACTTGAGATTTACCCAGACAGAAAATGGCAAGGATGCCTGTCTGGGGAAAAAAGGGGGAAAAGCTGAAGTCACAGTATGGACTACTGACAGGCCTCCCAGCCCTGGTAGTCTGTCAGAGGCACAGGATCATATAACTGTCATGGAAGAGAGAGAATGCAAGAAAAATTAAGCTAAGGAAAGCAGGAAGAATGGGGAGAAGGAATGAAACTGGCACCCCAACCCACCCAGTCCTGTATACTCCACTGAGTGTGGCAAACTGTTCTACACTAATGATTATACTTGTACATGTTCAGGTATGATAAGCTGATAATGCAGCTGCATTATATTCTTGTATAAGTTACTGCAGCAGTTACACCTTTAGGGATGACTCCCACAGCTTTCCTCTAATGACTTTTCCGTCATTGGATGCACTACGTATAAGAGCAATATTACCTTTAGGACTACCACAGCAAAACCTGCTCTAGCTTTCAATGTAGTATGTAACCTGTACTGTTTGGAGAAAGTGTGGTCTAAGGACCATGTGGCTACTTCCAGGATATCAGTAAATGAAACTCCCTTTAAGAAGACTAAAGTAGTAGTAGATGTGCTTTTGTGGAGTGAGAACTTACATTCACAGGTAAATATTTGCCATGAAATATGTGGCAGAAAGCAATACAATGGTATACCCATTTCAAAATGGTTTGTTTCAGATGGGTAAACCTTTCTACTTTTCTACAAAGGTCACAGATAACTGTTCAGTCTTTATATAACCCTTTGTCCTATCCAGGTGCCTGTGAACATATAGGGAATACAGAATCATTCCCCCTTTGTTCTGTGGTCTGAGAAAGTACACTGAGAGACAGATGGACTGATTCAGAGCCACTTGTGTCATTACCCACTTGTGTCATTACCTTTGGTATAAAAGAGAGACTGATGCTCAGTTGAACCCTGTCCAAATGGAAGACCAACAAGAGCTCCCTGCACACGAGGTTCTGTAATTCTGAGACCCTCCTGGCAGAAGTGATCTCCATCAATAATGCTGTCTTATGTAGGCTGAACCTGCTCATTCCAATGTAGGAAGTCTAAGGCTTTTTAGCATAAAGCTCACAAGGTGGTACAGTAGACGTCTCTGGATGGCCAAGGTGCAGAACTCCTTTCAGAGATGGCTCAAATATACTTCTGCAATTGAGAGGTGGGCCCATTGATACACATGCAGCTATAGCAGATAAGTGGACCCTTATGGACATACATGCTAAGCCTTTGTGAAACTGTTTTGTCAAATATATTCTAACCCTTGGTACCTCTGCTTCAGTAGGTGTAAGGTATGTCATCTGGCACCATAAAAAGAATCTTTTCCACTGGGTGGAGCAGTGGTGCAACGGTTAACATTGTCACTTCACAGAAAGAGGTTCTCTGGTTCGATTCTCTGCTGTGATGCCTTCTGTGCGGACTCTGCATGTCCTCCCTGCGTTCATGTAGGTTTCCTTTGGGTACTTTAGTTTCCTCCCACATTCCAAAACATGCACCTGAAGTACTTCTCCCCAGGCCTTCGCTGAAAATAGGCTGTGTCCTAGTTGGACTTTCCCAGTCAACAAATGTTAAACATACAAAATAAAATAAAAATTTTGTCATATATAATTTCATGGTTCTTGGTGTTCTGTCCTTCCTCACAATAGGGTGCCAGTACTCAGACAGCTGGTGCCCAAAGAATAATTATATTAAATCTTCCAGACTGGCAGATTGTGGACCTTGAGCTGGGAGGTGTACTATGGTACACACACTGTGTCACTAGGTCCACCGACTTAGAAAGAACCGCTGTATCTCCCAGCAACAGACAGAGATATAGGCATATAGAAATTTGCCCTTCCTACAAATGGAGAATGGTTCTGCTACCCAAGTTTTTGGGTGCAGGGCTCTGTAGTAAAATTTCTTGATCCAGCAGTTCCCGTATGAGGTATAAATATACATCACCAGCATTACCCATTTTTGTTCGAAAAACAGCAAGACCTCCCTGAGCAGTTGCCAAACATGAAGGCCTGCTACAATTTTGTTCAGCTGATCCACTACTAGGTTGTTTCCTATGGGAGTATATACTCCCCTCATGTCATGACATGGTTTACACCTTATGTCATGACATGGTTTATGTCCCACTCACTTGTTTTAACTTCATCTCATGCAACAGACAATAACATGTTCTTCCCTTTTTATTGATATACCACATGACTGTTGTATCCCTAAGAATCCTCAAGATTCTTGAAATCTATAATCTGAATGCTTTTAGGACATACTGAAACAGCATCATCTCCTTCAAGTTTATATGGAGTTTGGCCTTGGGTCCTAGGAATGGGCTCCCGGTGCCTGGACCAAAGCATCGGTAGTTAGGGTCTAGTTGTGTGCTAGGGGGGTGGAGTGTATTCCTTTTTTCTGCTGATATACGGTAGCCCAATTCCTTTTTCAAGCAAGGTACTGCTAGGAGGACATTTTTGTGACTGGGCCATTAGGTACCACAAGTTCTTCAGATACCACGTGATTTTTCTTATGTGCATGTTGGACCATGGCGCCATATGGCGGATATCAGCCATGTGTCCTGAGGAGCTCCCTGACTCTCCCTATCAGTTTTTGCATCATTTTGGAGAAAGTCTGTAAGTTATAAAACTCTGACCTGAGGTAGAGAGGTTTCTGGCATTGGAGAAATCCCATAAGGTTCCATTCTGGACCTTTGCAGATTCAGGGTAAATCATAGATTCTGCAGGCATTGCTGATCAAAGTTTAAGGCCCTGATTGCCTCCACTCTCAAAGGTTATTGTAGGGCACAATCAACAAGATTTCAGCAGATGCAAATTTCCTTTGTCCTCTAGTGGGAGACCACTGGCTGTAGACATTTTGTGAGAACTCATAGAGCAGTAGCCAAGCCAAAGAGTAAGGACATAAGTTGATTGTGACCACTCTCTACCAGGAATCTTAGGAATCGTGTGCCCTTCTTGTGAATGGGATGTATAGGTATGCATCCTTTAGAGCTATTGTAAACATGAATGTCTTTAAATTCATCAAGGGAAGAAGGGATTGGAGGATCAACATTCTGAATTTTTGTAATGAGAGAAGAATGTGTTTAATTTGGACAAGTCCAGAATGGCTCTCCATGGATTTTCTTTTCTTGGAACCAAGAATAGCCTTGATAAAATGTCTCTTTTCTCTTGTCTCTTTAGAACAACATCTACAGTTTCTTCTTGTAATTTGAGATGCAAGATGGGTTTGACAAGATGATCCTGCTCTGTGAGCAAAAGCACAACTAGTGTAATCAATGCCCTGTGCTGGTACCATGAGCTAGAGCCCCATCCCTTCAACTCTTCAAGTGAAGAGCAAATAAAAGAAAGACTTCTGAAAAAACTGCAGGATGTCAATTGGCTTCCTGAGACAGTACCCAATCCACTCTCCCCCCCAGCTATTCTAGCAAAAAAAGTCCAGTCCTTCTATTGGCACACCAACCAGTTGGCCAGATACACAACACCCTCCCGCTCTCCTGTCCCAGCCAATCAGGTCCATTTTCTGCCCCCTGCCCCAACTCTCCTTCCTCTTACTTTACTAAACTAAAAGAAAAGAGTCTTTATTTCTTTTAAACTGTAGCAAACTGATTGCAAGGACAGATGTTGTTAGAGTGTGGGAATTCACATCGAGCAAGAGGCCAGTCATGAGAGGAGCACTACAAGGCTCAATGCTGGGCCTCCTCCACTCTAGGTGCAAATGTAGATTGCCTTTGGCTGACCAAGTTTGCTGATGACTGCAAGTTGGGGGCAATCATTGATTCCCCAAATGATGTTGCTATCTTACAGAAAGGACTGATGAAGATTAGTGATTGGTGTCAGAGCCATGGCCTCAAACTAAATGTGAAGAAGTGCATAATAATACCCTTTGGGAAATCAAATACCCCTGTAAATTACAACACTGATAGCACCCCCCCCAAGAGTGGACCCAGTGCTGAGAGATCTGGGTACTTAGATAGATATTAATCTGAACTTTGACCACCATGTGCCCATGGTATAGGGGAAATCCTTCTGTGTGACTCAGCTTGTAAGTAAGGGCATGGCATCCAGATCTAAAGATGTCATAGTACCACTGTACTCTGCCCTCATCAGACCAATAATCAAAGACAATGCACCCTTTGGAAAGTAATTCACCAGGCACCTACAACAACTGAAGCATCCTCAGAGATTTCTCACCAAAAAATAGAGGGTATAAGCAACATAACATATGAGGACTTATTAAAAGCCCTATTACTGTATTCAATTTCCTACTGATTACTAAGGGGGGATCTGTGCCTGACCTACAAGGCAAGGCAGTCTCTGACCCAGCCCTGATGGAAATGTTGCATAGTCACAAAACTAACTGCACAAGGGTTACATGCTCCAAAGATCTAAATCTGATCTCTGACATGAACAGATCATGATGGAGAGAAAGGTATGTGTCCCAGAGATTGATCCTCCTTTGGAATAGGCTTCCTATTCACATGAGGCAGAGCCCCTCCCTGATCATTATCAAATGTAATATAGACCAATGGATGGGAAATCACAAATTCACTTCTGGGGTGGAACCCATGTCCCATATAGACAGAAACAGTTGGGAAAATTGTCAAAACTCCACATATTAACCCTTGTTAGCTTCCCCTAGGGATAGAAAATTGGGCAAAATTGAGGTGAAACTAGCTAGGCTTGTAAGATCTCTTCAGACATTAGCCTAGTAATCTTCTATGAACATATGAACCTATAAACAAATGTAGCAAGCAATTGCTATAGTTTATACCCTGTATGGAGAACTACAACATTCAGGTTTCAGTCAAAATTTTTTTTTTTGTAAACTATAGAAAACTGCTTGCTACAATATAGCAAGCAGTTGCTACAGATCAGACCACACAGGGAATGTTACAGTACTCAAGTCTGACTGCAAATGCAATACCGGCTTCTAAAAGCCAGTATGCACTAAAGAGTGATCAAGATTGGCCAATTGCACCCCCCAACACTTTGCACCCAGGGCAGTTGCTCCTTCTCCCTGCCCTAGCTATTCTACTATCTGCGGTTATGCTTGGTATCCATCTGCTCAGAGGTTTTGACCTGGATACTATCTTGTTGCTCCCTTGCAATAACGTCTAATACCCATTTGTTTGATGTAAACTTTCTCCACTCTTTGGTCTGCTTTCTACATTTCAAGGACATTAGGGGTGGGATGGGGAAAGGGGGGTTAGGGTTAGGGTGTCACAGCTGGTTCTTAAACAGATCGGTGGTTTGTCATCCCTCTCATTTCCCTTTATCATCTTGACATTTTTTCTTGTAAAAGGGTTTGCCCCACTTTTGCTGTTTACTCTTTTCTGGCTTTTTAAAGAAGGGCCACTGTTAATTAGTGTAAATCCTGCTTTATGTGGGAAAGAGAAGTTGGAACATAGAACCATATCCATAACCTTTCCTTTCTCCTCTACATTCTTAAATACATCATAAGCCTGTGTTCCAAAAAGTAATGCTTGGTCCAGCAGAGCATTAACAGGTCTAATGTTTCTGTTCTTAGCTAAATGATACATATGGAGGTAAGCATGCCTTCTTAGTGCTGTGACAATGACAGCTGTTCTGGTGGCTGCATGTATAGTACCATAGGCATGCTTCATGCTGTGGCTGCTAAACTAAACAGAAGTTTGGATAAGTCTTCTTTAGACAAATCCAGTCCCATTATAGTTCCAGAACCTCAGGATACAGGCCTGACAGTTAACAGATCTAAAAGATAAGGCAGTTGAAGTACAGATTTTCTCACCATACCCTTCCAGGAGTCTCCTCTCATTATTTGGCAGAATATTTCTCCTAAGAGAAAGGTTGTTTCCTTTTGTTGATTCTAAGTTAAGGTTGTGTGGGCCTGCCCTCAGACTCTTAAAAAGGAGTGGTCTCCCTGAGCCCTGTAAAATCTGTCTGGTCTTTTGGGGGACACAGGCTGTGAGTTTGGGTCTTCTGAATTTGTTTCAAGCACATCCGATAGAGCTTCCTGTACTAGGAGGGACTACCACTGGTTTAGAGGAGTCACAGCCTAGTAACACTAAAGCTCTCTTTTGGACATTTGAAACCTTTGTTTGTCACTGAAAATGCTCCCTCACAAGTCACTTAACAGTCATCTACTTCTATATCTAACTTCTTATTGTCCCAGTTTTTCTATGAACAACTTTAGCTGCTCACTCCCTCTGTTCCTGACTGTACATCATTTCTTCATAAAGAGTAGCATTCTATTATTAATGCCTTATCTCTGTCAAGGATATGTGATAAATTAAGTATTTTAATATATATATATATATATATATATATATATATATATATATATATATATATATATATATATGTGTGTGTGTGTGTGTGTGTGTGTATATACATATATATATATATATATATATATATATATATATATATGTGTGTGTGTGTGTGTGTGTGTATATACATATATATATATATATATATATATATATATATATATATATGGGTTTCCATTACTACATTGACAGCCCATTCCATCGAAACTGACTTCGCTGACATGGCAGATCATCGACAACAGAAGAGTTGACGTTTCCCACACGGTAAGTAACCATTTGGCCATCAACCTTCAAAAATCACCAGCAAAACAAAGCCAACAATGTGGGGGGCTTCACCACTCACACCTCCCTTAATAATTATTCCAACTCCGAGAATGCACTGCCACGGGGGTAAAGGAAAAGTTCAGGTTGATGACCAAATGGTTACTTACCGTGTGGGAAACGTCGGCTCTTCAGTTGTTGATGATCTGCCGTGTTGGTGAAGTCGGTTTCGATGGAATGGGCTGTCGATGTAGTAATGGTACCCATATATATATATATATATATATATATATATATGCAAACACACACAATGTCTTTTCTGCCTGTATGACACTTACATATTGCACTGTACTCTTCTTTTTTTACATAATTAGTTTGCATTGTCTGTCAGTATCTGCTAGCATCATGCTGTTCAACTGTCTGTATATACAGCAAATAGAGACCCTGACTATATCATTTGTGCTTTTGATAGTTATATTATACATATTATTTTTCAAAGTTTGTTATTTTCTATTTCTATGAATGTTCGTATGACAACACGTCCTAATATTACTGAAGAGATGTTATTAGCAGCCTTAAATAAAATTAAATTTGATACATCAAATTGGCCATATTGTATTCCTGGAATTTTCTTGGTTAAAATAAAAGAATAGTTACTGAGTATATTAAGTAGAGCATTTAATTCTATGATCTATAATGGATACCTACCAAGATCTTTGAAAGAATCATTAGTTACTCCAATTTTTAACTTTTGGATGGCAATACAAAATTATTGTCCAGTAAGTCTAGCACCAATATTATGCAAGCGCTTTGAGAGCTGTATTACTGAAATCATACTTAAAAGAAAATAATCTTGCATTGCTTGATATTTTTAAAAATGTTTTTTCTTTTTGAAATACTATTCTACACTCACTAGTTTGTCAAGCTGTTGTGGTTATATCTCTAATGCTATAAAGATGGGAATTAGAACAGGTTCATAGGTTCATGGCAAATACTAGGTGAGCTGCCCATGTGTGCCATTTTAAGCCTAAACAATTTCCCTTTCATGAGAATCCAACCCTGTACTTTTGTGTTTGAGAGGTAAACACGTTTAACATAACATCAACCTAATCTAGTTGGATTGAACCAACACTTTTGACCTACTAATATTCCAAAGTATTGAGTTGGCATTGGATCAATAAAAGGTTAGTCAAAATATTTGTAAATGGATCAGTCAGTGGCTCAGAGGCAGAACCCAAACAGTAGTGATTCAAGGACAAAAACAGATCCATCACTGGTGAGATCAGGGATTCCTCAGGGTTCTGTGCACAGACCTTTGTTGTTTAATATTGTTTTTGCCTCTATTCCACACAATGATCATTGTTGGTTTGTTAAGAATGCCAGTGACTGTAAAACTGGCATTTTTTGCTAATAATGAAGATGATTTTACTAATATTAATAGGCATTTAATATACTTAGGTAAGTTGATTAGTACAGTTGGCCTCTCATTTAGTGAAAATGTAAAGTTACATATTTTGGTAAACAAAAATTAAGATCTATTACATTGCCTACATTGATTTATTGGAAGTTAGTAAATGTAAGGATCTTAGTGTACTGATCGAGTCCTCTTTTGGTTTTGAAAATAATAAATAATGTGAGAGCCATTGTAATATGGCTATGAGACACTTGGGTTTATCCTCAAAAACTTTATAACAAAGAAAGGTTATGATCTTAGACAGTTTACTTAAGGTATACATCAGACAACTTTTGGAACACAATATAGTGTTCTGTACTCTTAATAATTGCCAGCTTATTTGTACAGAATCAGTAGAACATAAATTTACAAAACGAAAACATGATATTAAGCAGTTATGCAACAAGGATAAATGTTTTTCAGTGGGTCTTTCTACCCTCCCTTATAGATATATCAGGTATCAACTTTTATTTGCCTATGAGGTGTTTAATGACTCTTTCATCTATCATTATTGGATTTTGGAAGTACATAACAATCTAAAAACATATAAATATCATAATTTGAAGTTCTGTTTAGAGCTTTATAATAAAAAGAATAGAACTTGCTATTTAACACACAGGGCAGCATAATTATGGAATTAATTACCTGAATATATCAGAGGTGTGAATAGTTAAGTAAGTTTTAAAACATCTTTTAGATGATTAGGTTGGGGCTATGGTATTTTATCCAGCAATTATGGAGATAACGATCCTTGAAAGCTGTAAGGCTTGAACACGTCATCTAACTTATGACCTTATCTTTTTTATTGTATTATTTTTTATTTGTAAATTTTCTCACTTGGATCTGTTATGTAATTGCATTTTTAACATCACTTTTCAACTACTGTATTGCTATTGGAGGTCTTCTCCCTATTTCTGCTCAACAAAATCAATCGCTCAGAAAATCAATACTTCATAAGTCTGTGCTCCAAAAAGTAATGCTCGGTCCAGCGGAGCATTAAGAAGCTTGATGTTTCTGTTCTCAGCTAAAGGATGCATATGGAGGTAAGCATGCCTTCTTAGTGCTGTGACACCAACAGCGGTCCTGGAGGCTGCATCTGCAGTGTCATAGGCCAGCTTCAAGGTGAAGTCATCTGATGGGGAGTTTGGGGCTAATATATCTTCACTACATGTATCATAATCCATGGAGGAAGCCATATGATATCAGTAATCTAGGTCATCATTCTCATCCTGCATGGCATCTGGTTCTATAACATCTCTGTCGCAGATGGACAAAACATTTATCGTACATTTTGAGGGGTGTTCACCCAACATCAGAGTTTTGGCCTCTCCTAACTACCCACATTGCAAATGTGCCAAACAGAGCAAGTCTGATTCTGCTACTGGAGAGGTCTGTGAGGCTCAGTGCTGCACTTTTGAGCAATTACTTGTACATTTATCATATTTTGGGTTTAGCATGAGTAATTAGTTTTATCTCTGCATAAAATGGAGGTATCTCTATACGAGTGGCATACGTTAGTCTTCACTAGAGAGCCCCTCCTTGTGCCTGGTATGGATGGATATGCCTGAGTTGCTGAAATATATTCTTCTGGAGAGACTTTATCAGGAGTGAGTGAATTCTTAGACACCAGTCAAAGGGGCTCAATGAGCATTTCCTTGGTACCTGAGCCATTGGGTTGAGAAGGTCCTGGGGCTTATACTGACTCCTTAGGCCTGGAATGAAATGTACAATGTGGGGTGTCTGAATGATTTCTGCTAGACACTATGGATGAATAGCAAATGGACACTGTTAGTTTCTTCATATCCATGGCATGTCCCCTAGGCTTAATTGTTTTGGGCCCATGTCATTGTAGATGTCACACAAAGTGATGTTTTGATTGAGGCCTAAATACTAATCACACTTATTATGCTTATCTTTAAAACTAATCTATCTTTTACAAGCACATTCGTTCTGCCTGTCCGGCATCCTTGACCCTCTGAATGGACACATCTGGCTCAGAGCAGATGACAAAATTCAGCTTCAAGAAAAAAATGCAAATGCCACCTGTAATATAAAATGATCTTTAGTGAAAGATGAGGAAAAACTTCCCTGCTTGTCTATGGTCTTCCACTCTTTGTCTGGACAGACTGACAAAGCAAATGTCTGTATTATACCATTTGGCAAGAAAGACCAGAAGATGGCCGACCATACAGCTTCCTTTATTCAATAATGTGGTAACATCCAGGTGAGAAGAAGATGAACTCTGAAATTGTGACTATTGTGACTGGATGTAAGACTCCACCTATTGCAGAAATCCCTGAAGTTATGACTGCAGAAGTACCTACTTTTTATCTGTTTCATCAGGAGTAAACAATCACTCAATCACTGATGAGGAAACTGAATAAAAGAAAGCCTTTACAAGGATGTTTTTTTTTTGTAAGAAAAAAGCAGATTCTCATTCACTTCTGTAGTTTCTTATTCCACCTACATCCAGATATCTTTGCACTGACATTGGGGTACTTAAACCTTTTGTGTCATTGATCCCATTATTGACGCTAGGGGGTGCCTATTTATTCAATGGCAGTCTCTGAAAAAGACAAACCGATACTTCTAGTTTGCAATATTTTATTATACTACCCCAAAAAATTTAAACATTAATACCAACCCAATGTATCTTCTCACTCACTACTTTTGACAGGAGAATGCCCACTTTCATCAGTGACATCAGTCCAGCTATTGACACTGTCAGCTGTCAGTCTGCCAATGTCACAGCCTGAAAAGGAAAAAAACAGTTTTTGTGAACAAGTGGGAACTCTAAGTGTAACTTTCCTTACTATATAAGACAGCTCATTCCCAGCCTATTTACAATAACAGTGGAGTACATAATCATTTAACCAGTGGTCTCCCTAAAAACACCAGCTAGGGCACATTTGTTAGCTGAAATAAACAAAAATGCTTTTAAAAGAAGACGACTTTTGCTAATCCAGAAAGTCCTCTCCATCTGTCCACTACAATGCTGTCAACCTCATTTAGACCTATTTAAAATGACAGTGGGGCTGCCCAGTCACTAGCTGTGACATACCCCTTCTGACACTTCCTTGTACAAACTCCTAGTGTTGATACAACTTTCTAATGGTTTTAACAAATGGCCATTTCTAGTTTATTGTGCTTATACTGTACCCCAGTATTCAACATTATGGTTTACAGGAACATGTGTTATGAACTACACTATATCATTATGTAATGCCAGCCCAAAGGTGATTTTACATAAATATGGAATTTCACCAAGACAGTCTCATAGTCCATAAGGTATGGACCAGACCATAAGGTAAGCATTTCAAATGTTTAGTCCATAAATATTCATAAATGCCAGACTTATGACCAGGTACTTAGCATGGTTAACATTTGCTCACAATTCATAGATTTCATGTACACATTCATCAACTTTATATTTCATACATAAAGATACATCACAAATGTTACATTTTATTTCGCTCAAAAAATAATGTAAGGAGCATTTTATGTACTTAGGTTCACATGTGGTTACTAGAAGTTAAGCCCAAGAGACCATTAATGAGCCTAGCTCAAATTGTCCCAAAGCAAGGCATTGTTAAGTCACTAGCTCAAGGTCACACAGTAAGCAAATGACGGCTGAGGAAAGCAAACCCTGTGACAAAGGAAGTAGCTTGTTAACAGATCACAGTCTTCATCATCTATGCCAACTTCCAGACGTAATTCTCTGTGCCAGCTGTCAGACTTAATTCTCTACAGCAGGTGCCAGGCAGAGTATTCTTTAAAGTATCCCAGCCTAGTACAGAAAGGAAATAAAATGGTGCTTGCTCTCATGGAAAGTAAACAGGGAGGCTTGAATGCTACCTTCTTCTGCTGGGAAATTTTCAGTGTTTTGTACAATATGTTATTGCTAGCCACAGCCAAAGGGAGAAAACATTACGGGTTGAGCCTGTGTATGTAGTAATTCATGGCCTCGCGGTAAGTATCTGTCATAGGACTTAAAGCACAGCACTCATGCTGTGTTTTGCCTAGGGTAGATGTCTTTTAGTTTTATGATACAGTGATGGTCGGAGTTTGACTGTGTAGGATAATATCCAGAAACGTATATTCTGTGATTTTATGGATGAGCTATCATCTTTTTTGTTTATTTGCATTTTTTATCAGGGTAAGGCACTACCAACATCCAGTGAGGAGAGTATTACCCTTAAAAGCCTCCAGATATTTTTACTGATTTCTTAGATTAATGATTCCACAGTTGTTGGGACATTGACATTTAGTGTTCTTGCTCAGTTATATCATATACCTCTAAAAGAAGGGGTATGGATTCAGTGACTTTGGCACATTCTTTTTAACACCTTTACTGAATTATCACTTGGGACATAGACAAACTTAGACTGATATCAAAGTAAATAAATATATTAACAAGTTCAAATTACAAACATTATGGGTCACATATATTCTTCTATACAATATAATTATAGCTGTAGCCATCACAGCTTTTTTTTCCCAGGACGTTAGTGCTTCCCTTCCTTTGAAAATACTGTTAAATAAAATCTTCTAGATCTTTATCCCTTTCTTTCTTCCTAGCTTCCAAACTTCTACCAGACTACCATCTATTCCTGGAGACTTTCCGTTTTTATCTTACCTCATATCAGGTAACTGTATTCACATTTAATGGATTGCCTCTGTCTTGCACTAACATTTCAGTTACAGAATCAATATTCTCCAATAGTCTATAGACTTTTTTTACTGAAATTAGAAACTACAATGCATATTTATTAAAACTCCAGATACCACAATGCTTTCCAAAACTAGCACCTGTACCATTGTTAGCCATCCATGTTTTCAAATAAAGTACTATTATTTTTGTACGCAGTTTTCATATTTATCACTATACATTATTTCAATTTAGAACAAGGCTATCAGCTTCAACTATAAATGCCACCCAAAACAAATATATACTTTCTGATATTTAATACAATAACTACTGCAATAACTATATCTAGTATAAAATGTTGTCATCAAGACTTCTTCAGCATGGGTTAGGAAAATAGACACGTTCATTATAACATAATACGCGATCCATTAACAAATACAAATAATTGAAATAATGCTCATATTTTACTGCCTATGCATGTCTTTGCATTATGGATATCTTTTTTTGCAAGTGCACTCACCTTGATAGCAAAGTGCACTCACACCTTAATAACAAATTAAGATGAACTGTCTGTTTCCAGGATTCTGCTCCTACAGTGCAATCCTTAGTTGAATTCCACATTGAAGCAGCCCCTGAAGATTGTTTAAAGAACATTTCAACTCAACTGACAAGATGGCAGAAATGTTTATGCTTAATCTTTTCTAACCCATACATTCGCTGTTTACAAACTACTCCAGTGGCAGATGGTGAAGCCAGCCAACAAATGAGAAAGAATGTGAACACAACGGGCTAGAAAACTGAAATGATTGAATTACAAATAAATAATAAGCACAATTGCAGTTCTCAAATCGTTTCAAAGGCAGCAGTAAAATGTTAGATATAGAGAAGCTCAAAACAACAACAGCCTTCCAAACCACCCAATGTAGACCGCAATTAAATAATAAAAAACAAGTGTTCTCTTGCAGTGGCTAGGTCTTTTTTCAGGAAAGCTTCCATAAAGACCACTGTTTCATAGTTTATAGTTTCCCAGTTTCAACAAACTGTGTATAGGCTAATGCTATATTTAGAATGCAGACTCTGGGTAATTGAAAAAAAACAGTGTCCCCATCCATATCTCACTTCATCATCCATGACTCACAGGAGCTGCTGGTGTGATCCCTCTGATCTCTGCAGTGAATCCAAATGAAATCCAAGGCATCCTTTGAAATCTGCAGTAAAATAAGTATTTTTATTCACTGTACTGCACTTTTAAACTGTGTATTATTGAATTGCCTCCTATTTTAACTGTTTTTAGTCATTTTAAGTATTTTGCTGTTTCACTGTCTGCTGTTTGAGACTGTTTTTCCTGTACTTTGTATTTTCTAGTACTTGTGTATTTTATAGCATAGGCTACATTCAAATTTCTTGAGTCTAGACTGTTTGGCATTATCTGAGTACTAAAACCAGCCATCTTACATTAAGAGGGCCCCTGCACCCTTGTGGCAGAAGAATGCAGCAAAGTACCCATCTGAGTTGGAGATATTTGGAATAAGGTGTTTGAATAAGGCTCAGTATTGAGCATTTCCATTGGCCAGCTCATTTGAAAATTGCTCAACTTGTTTTAAAAAAGTTTTCTCACAGTTGCTACATAAACCCTGTATTTGCGCGGGTTTGCACCTGTTTTAACACAGCACCACAGAGTTTGGTGACTAGCCACTGCTCTTCTATCTTCATCTGAGCAACCCAAGGCATCTGTTTGCGTGTAGCGCACTTTCGCTGAGCACTACTCAGTGGAGGTAACCATTGGTGGTTATACATGCAAAAGCTAAGCAGATTTATTTTCTCTTAGATACTGTCTGTGCTCCAACTAAGGAGTCCCTTAAATTGTGCTTAGCAGCTCGGAGGGCACTTCAGCTGGGCTTTCTATAGCATTTGCTACTTTAACTAAAATCTCATAATCACTAATAGTCTTTTACCCCTTGAGAGCCCCAATAGTACAGATCGAGCATTATGCCCCCTATTAAACCATATCCTTCCTCATTAAAGTAAGCAAATTTATATCTGGTATTATCGATGGTCAGTTCTCCTCCATTTCTCCTGCCAGCCTGATTGACATGGGTATCTGAGGCAGTGTAGTAATTCCCACATGTACGCTGACAATCCAGTACTCCTAAACCACTCGAGCTGAATTTGTGAGAGATGCGTATATGCTAAAAATGTGGAATCCTTGCTCTCTCATTCACAGAACAGTGGCAGTTAGTTCACATACTACACCTCCTGGACAAACCATGCTGTCAACACATAAACCATCATACCTGGAGGTACTCACCAGAAATTTGCCTAAACATCAGAGACCTCCAAAACACAAACATGCTACACCTAATACAGTACCTACACCACTCAGTACACATAAAACCACAAGCACAAGTGTCTCACCAAACAAGCCCCTAAGGCAAAGCACATCTAAACCAAATGTTTTGGTCATAGGCGGCTCTGTCATTTGACACACAGCTGTCCCACTCACCAGGCTGCACAAGGAGAAGGTTACGGTCAACTGTCTGCCAGGTGCCAGGATCCACCAGATCATACACACACTCAAGTCTCTCCACAACAAGTACCATTATGACTCATAGTTCATATTGGTGGAATGACTTTAGATGTACTTCACTGCACTATATGAAGAGAGACATGACTGAGCTGTCTGAATGTGTCTCAGGCAGGTAGGTCCTTAGTCTTGAGCAACATATTACCTTCAGCTAAGATGATACCAAAATATAAACAAAAAATGATTGACTTCGACAATTGGATTAGTTTCTGGTGTCATTCTAAGGGGATCCAGTACTTGTCAGCCTGGGATGACATGATAGACAGACCACACTGCTTTGTCAGAAATGGTCTTTATCTGTCACCTCTGGGATTTTGGTTACTGGCTAAAGCTCTTGCAACCTCCATAGTGCCTTTTTTAGGTAATGTCACAACAACAAAATTCCCAACGTAAAAATATCTTCAAAAAGCAATCTCAAGGTTATGCTGCTAAACGCTAGGAGTCTAAACCTGAAACTGCACTTACTGGAAGCAGTCCTCACCATAGAGGATGCTGACATCTATGCAGTCACAGAGACTTGGTTTAAGGCTGTGGAAAGCACCCCAGCCACACAGTTATAATACCTTCCATACATTCAGACCACAAACTGAAAGTGCAAGAACTAAAGGAAGTGGAATATCAATATTCATCAAAATAAATATTAAACAAAACAATTCCCTTGAAGTAATCCAGGTCCAATTGACTGTAAGTAAGACCCCTGTACAAGTTATTGCCAGTTATAGGACCCCCTTCATGAACCAGGATACCCACACTGCATACTTGGATCTAGTTGAATTGCTCAAAATACAACCAAACACCCTTGTTTTAGGTGACTTTAACTACCCATCCATAGATTGGGTAAATTATACATGTATGAACACACTTGCCCAAAGTTTTTGGACTTCATCAACTCCAAAGCCCTGGACCAGTTGGCTGTCACCCCCACAAGGGTCCCAAACATTCTGGATCTAGTGCTCATTAACATGAGTGATCGTTGCACCAACCCATGTGTGGGGCCCTGATTGTTGTACCACTCCATGTGTGAGGCCCTCCCCAGAGAGGCCTGATCATAAATCAGTCTCATTAGAAGTAACAATAGCAATTGACCCCCATTAGCAGCATCTAGACTAAAAATTTTCTCCAAAGCATTAATAGCTTCATAGCCCCTGTATGCATTCATGGCATGGACACCTATATTGGGATTTACACCAATACCTTGTATAAGCATCTGTACAAATGCATTGGCTAAGCCATATCTGGTAGGATTAAAACAAGATCCTCAAAAAAGAAAAATCCTGCTTAGTGGACATCCGCCATTAACAGGTTAAAATAAATTGCTGTCCAAGAGCAGGATGGAACAGTCTCTGAATTGGAAGCATTCCCTCCTTAGCTTAAACAAGCAAATAAGACATCTTGTAAGGCATTCTAAAGTTAACTGTGAAGCCAAATTAGTCTCCTTTGCTAAGGATAACCCTAAGGCTTTCTTTAGTTATATCAGAAACCTTAAAGGAAAAACTCAGATCTGCGCAGAACTGGTTGTTAATGGCACCATATATACTAACCCCACAGAAACAGCCAACCTGCTAGCTGACAGGTTCAGTGAAAATTTCTCCCCCCGTCCCCTCCACATATATCGCAAAGCATCCCTACTACCTGCCCTCCACCTAGTATCTCCAAGGACCAGGTCATAAATGCTCTCTCCAAAGCCAAAAACACAGCCTCTATGGGACCTGATAATATCCCAGGCTGCATTTTAAATGGATTAAAACAGGAACTAGCTGAACCACTGGGTACTCTTTTTTAGCCACAGTCTAAGCACTGGTTTTGTACCTGCTGAATGGAAAACAGCACGTGTCATCCCATTACATAAAGGAGGTGCCTCCACAGACCCTGGGAACTACAGACCCATAAGCCTGACCAGTCTAATATACAAGGCTTTAGACCTTATTAACAACAATATAGGAGACCTCCAAATGCTCGACTTGACCCAGTTTGGCTTCATTAAAGGGAAATTCTGCCTCTTGAACTTGTGGATTCCTTGAGACAATCACCAATGCCCTGGATGAAGACAAATCCATACATGGCTTACCTGGACCTGGACAAGGCCTTTGACACTATTCCCCACTCAGGCATCATTGATAAACTCATCCAGTTGGAGATCAACCCATATATAGTCAGGTGGGTTGCAAACTGGCTCTCCGATAGAACGCACATGACTCTACCTCCACCAGCAGACTCGTAACCAGTCGTGTTCCACAGGGATCCGTGATGCGGCCCCTATTGTTTGGGATCTATTTCTCAGATGTACAGGATAAAACAACAGGCCTATGGCTGACAAAGTTTGCTGATGGTTGCAAACTGGGTGCAGTCATCAAGTCCCCAAACAATGTCAATATCCTACAAGAGGGACTTACACAGAAAAATGACTGGTGCCAAAGTCATGGACTAAAACTCAATGCAAAAAAATGCATTATCATCCTGTTCAGCAAGGGCAACATCCCTGCAGATTACCACATTAATAACAACACCCTAAGCACGCAATCAGTAGTGAGAGATTTGGGCACACAGGTTGACGGCAACTTTTCCTTCAACCACCATGTCTCCACAGTGGTAAGGAAGACTTTCTACATCACCCATCTCATAAGTAAGGGCATTGCATCCAGAACAAAAGAGGTTAGAACCCCCCCTGTAGTCCTCACTCATCAGGCCAATAATAGAGTACAGTGCTACCTTTGCTATGCACCATACCAGGCACCAGCAGCGACTGGAAAGACCTCAAATATTTCTTACAAAGAAAATTCAGGGTCTTCAGCATATGTCATATGTTGACAGACTGAAATCACTGTCACTATACTCTGTGTTTTACACATTACTCAGAGGTGACCTCTGCCTTGCATATACAGCAGTCTCAGATCCTGCTCTAATGGCAATGCTGCACATTTGTAAATCAAGTGGTATAAGATGCACTCACTGTAGGGAACTCAACCAAGTATGACATCAATAGGACTTGCTGGAGAGACAGGTATGTCTCACAGAGGCTACCCCTCCTCTGGAACAAACCAATTCAGGTGAAGCAGAGCCTCTTGCTGACCCTATTTAAGCATAATTTGAATGACTGGATGGGAAACTGCAAATTCACCCCGGAAGTTTCACCTGTGCCTCTCTTGGCCAGTGGCAGTTGTTGTTGACTTAATTCTTCTTAAGACTTTGATATTCTTGGGAACAGGGGTTGTACTTGGATAGGCTTGTAAGGACCCTAGGGCCATTAGCCTAGTAGCCTCCTATGACCCTGTGATCGTATGATATGTATGACTGTTGCACTGAATTGCTTTGCCTAATTCTTAAAGGCAATTTATTCTACAATTTCACCCCTGACTAGGCAATGAACTTAGTTCTTAAGTTGGTTCCACATTTATCAAATACAAATGTCACTTGAACTGCAAAATGTTAAGTGATTTTGTCCCTCATTGAATTTGAGGAACATTTTTCTGTAAGAAATGTGAACTGCTAGATGGAAATAGACAGTTTACAATATCCGCTGTAACCATCCAACATGATGAAGAAATGAAAAGCTTAACACTGGGGGGGTTGCTATTTCTCTGAATGTCCTGAGCTTTGCATACTCATTACAACTTGCATGGTCCAAGAATGATCACAGACAGCCCTACAATTTGGACATGATAAAGAATGTTGAATATGGAAGAGGTCCATTGACTCCTGAAAACCTGCTTAATGGCACCCTTTTGTAAAAGGATGGACCTGTTCATAAACCACTTTAAAACATTTTGTTCTTGTTTCTGGAATAGCACAGGAAGGGAAAATCATCATGTCTAGTGTTCACTTGTCTGAGATAAGTCTTCTGTAGTTGTAGGCAGAAAGGAACATACTTCACAAAAGGATAGCTTGAAAAAGGCAAGGCTGGAAGAGGGAGGCTAAGGGGTGCAAAATATACTCACATTTCTTATATGGTTTATGCAAATACTAGCTTCTAAGTGTGCTGCAAGGTCTGTTTCAAGCCTCTGTCCTGAATCTGTGGTTTCTATAAAGTGTTTCTTGGTGACAGGATAGAACTGTCTGTGGACAAATTAAACTGTTCCTTTATACCTGCTTTTGTTCTCTGGTTTTTGCTCTGTGTCAGTAAAGATGTCCGGAGTTGCTTGCTCTGGTAAACAGAAACATTCAAAAAGGCCTTCTTCAGGTCCTTCTTTCTAAGCAAAAATATATTTAAATCTTTCATTCCTTTTGTCATCAGGGTAGACTTAAAAACATGAGGTTATAATAAGGAAATAACTGCTAAATTCTTTCCATATCAGCTAATCTATGACAGGGCCTCCTTGATGGGTCCTACAATTGTCTCAGTCTCTCCATCAGACGTGTGTTTTTATTTTTTTATTTATTTTTTTTTGAAGCTCCCACACTCAGAGTATACACTCAGTGCCAGTCTACACGAAGATCTGTTTGTTTATTTAACATTTGTTAACTGGGTTAGTAGGCTGGTCCAAACACCCTTTTCAGCCATCACCGAAACCATGTGTCAAACATAAGTCTTACAACATGCAGTTATTCGTATGTATTTCATACATACGAAAACATAAATTCAGTTACCTGTAGAATATACACAATTTCTTACAAATACATACATTTGATTAAATATCAACTATGTACAATTGTGGGATAAAGAACTGCAACTTACAGCATTAAAAGTTCTGATCTTTCAAGAAAGGTCAACAGTTTGTTAGATTATGTTGAGCAAATTGCAAGGCTGCAAAAGGATATAAAAAGACATCAATATAATAATGGAAAATAGACTGAGTGTAATGCAAAGAGCTAAATAACATTTATACATAAATATAAATATATAAAATACTAAGTCTGTTGCAAGACAATGTATTCAGGAATGATTAGTTAACAAAAGTGTTGAATCACATTTAAACACTGACAAACTCACTGGTTGTACTGAAGCAGTCACACATACTCCCATTGTCAGGTGTGCCTGCAACTTCTTCTAGAACACAGACAGGGTGTTAAGTTACTTATTTAGGAATCCAGTTCTAGACTGCTCGGGTAGTATCTGAAAAGGCAGTTTCACTTATTACTAATGAATGCTGTGCACTCAATAACTGGGGTGTTCTCGTGTATTCTGAGTGAATATGTGGTGATGTGATATTTTTTGTCTGGCGCTGAGTAATTGAGTAATTTGAAGACTGGAGTACTGAGAAGAATAGTAGCTCTTGCAGTGACAGGCTTGAAGTAAGCATTCCTCATAGTTAAGCAGTGATGTTTTCTAATGGTTGATAAGGGGAGAATTCTGAGGACTTTATGCAGATAGAGCAGAAGGCTTGTGAAAAGACAATGAGGCTATTACAAACCTATCTAGGGATTAAGATGTTTTTGTTCTCATCCCTCTTGCTTCTGTTGCAAGAAGGTGATAAATGATGTATGACATTTTGAGTTGATTTAACATTCTTGGAGTCTGTGGTTTGGTATGTATGTAGAAATAATAGGCTTTGATCTAAAATAACACATAAGTATGATTATGGCACCATGTTTGGCAGCAATGACTCTGTGGGATCATTAATATTTAAAGCCAGTACAGATGCTATTCTTTTTGGGGTTTCAAATAGCATTAGTGTTGACTGTGATTTTATTTTTAAGGAGCTGAAGTTATTTTGTAGGTTGGTGATTAACACAGGATCTATGGGACCAAGTAGAAACAATATCTAATGTAGTTAACATCAAGTTTGAAAGGATGATCATGCACCAACCACATATGAGCTCCTAGTCCAAACCTGCCAATCTGCATCAGTGACTAGAAAGTATAGTTCCAGTAAATCAAGAAATAATAATGAAGATTTGACACCTATACTGCCAACAAGTAACATAAATGTATATTCCAGCCTAACTTACAGTGCATGCCAACACCTGAGATGGGATGGTGGGAAGTTATCTGTGAGCAATGAAGGATGAACTTCTCATAAACAACCCATAATTTAAGATGGTACTTTATCTGTTACATTTAACATCAAAGACATCCTCTTGGTGGACCATAAAAATAAGTTGAGTCCCAAGTAGTATATCCACCAGGAAGGAGCCACTTGGCAGTCCAAAGACCAAGGCTCGGACAATAGAGTTTTGAGGTAGAGAAGCATTACATGACGTTTTACTTCTGGAGCTAGTTACGATCAATAATAACTGTTGAAGATCTGTACATATGAAAAGTAGCCATGGAATAGATGCCTGCAAATGAGACATTCATGAAGCAACAATGGAATCAACCATATTTCTGGTGGAGTGGAGTAGACATTGATCGGGGCACTTTCCTATGGGCAAAAGATAATGCAAATGACAATCCACTTGGAGACGGTTTATTTGGTGAGTGCCAACCCTTCTCTTTAAGTAAAGAAGGTAAACAGCTGCCCAGTCATCTTAAACGAATGCACTGGTTTCAGGTAAAACCTGAGCTAGCAGTGAACAGGAAGGCTGTGATGACATATACTTGATTTATAACTGGACTTATCAGGATCAGTCTTAAGATCCCATTTGTAAGGCATAAGTTAGTCCTACAGAATGCCCAGTCTTTGTGAAGGACCAAACATGTGCCCCTGCTAATAAAGAGCAAAGGTGATTGAAACAAAGAAAAATGCTTTCTGAGAGAGAGAGCCTTCAGAGCCACTGAACCATAACCTTTAATGAAGGACAGGCAGCCCTGCTGGTCTTAAAATTCAAGTTCCAAGCAAGATAAACGTTCTTTATGGGTGAAATATGATATGAGATGAAACCGGTTCAAAGAAATGCCTGACCAGATAGTGCCAGATCAAAGTCCTACACTTTAAAAGGGTCTTGACAGAACAGCGATGATCGTGCATGATGTTCACAGAATGACTGAGGTTCACGTCCTACAGGTGTATGAGGTATGTCAGCATTTCCTGAAAACTGAAGGGAAAGGCATGGGAATTACTCTGCATAGACAGCCTCTGAAACTTAACAGAATATACCTGATAAGTGAAGGTGTCTGATAGCTTCAGCAGCCTCATATTTCTGCCAGAAACGTCAGAGGAAGCAAGAGATCAAAATCAGAATTCACTCCCTGAGGTGGAATTGGTTGTCACCATAACTGTAGTGGGGTTGTCAACTGTTTTGCCTCGTACTGGAATAAAGAGCCTGACAGCACACCAATTCAGCCACCACTGAGTAATGAGAATGAACGCTGGTCTTTCCTCTCTGAGTTTTGTGATGAGACATGGTATCAGAGGGAAAGGTAGGAAGGAGCAGAAGAAGTTTCCATACCATTAGATAGGTAAATATGTTAAACACTACCTCCCCCTTACTCTGCTGCCATAACAGGGAAGGACTGCAGTCACATGAGCGATCAGTCTGCAAGGCTACTTTCAGAAGATCTGAACCAATTACAGCCTATAAATCCACAACTTCACATCAGTAACAGAGAAGCAGTCCATTAGAACACTGAAATCACTTGGGACATGAACTGAGAGACAGTGACAGATTTAGCTATGACCACTGCCAGATATGCACCATACCAAACACAGAAGGTATGACTCCATGCCCTGCACCCTCATTAGTTTTGGTACTGCATAACAAATTAGTTGAATGAATAAGGCAGGACTCTGGAAGCAGTATTGCTTCCAAGGCCCTCAGGGCTAGGAGGCCTGCCATTAGGTAAGGCTAACTCAAGTGGACTATTCACTCAAGGGGACTACTTTTCTTGACCGAAGGAGGAGCCAGAGTGGGCTTCATACACTGCCAGTGAAACGACTGTCATCATGGCCTAAGATGGGTTTGGTTTGTATCAAGGAGAGGCCTACCAGGAGGTTAATGGGAATTCCCACCACTCCAAGGTCCATCAACAGACATAAGTCATCAAGATGGAAGTAAATAGTGTGGGAAGAAATAGACAGGGAATTGTTATGGCTAGGCTTGTATAGGCCCTAGGGTCGATAGCCTAGTACCAACCTATGAACCTATGAACCTAAGAGAAGGGTCTTAAGCATATTGTGGCTCTGTGGTGCAATACCCACACCCATTGCAATACATAGAGTGCCACAAAGTACATAATTAACGATCAACTGTAGAAGTCACAGTAAATTCAAGGCTAGTGCTGATTTCTCACACACGCTGCTAATATTATGACATCCTGTAACCACTATGTGGGCAGAAACAATCTACATTGTATGGTATGCAACTCATTGCTTTTAACAAAAATGTTGAGAAATGGGATCAGGCAGAACTTCTCACAGTTTATATTCCCAATAAGGACGTCAATAATGAAAGTAACCATTTTAGGCATCCTATTAGGGCATCCCTAGAGAGAGACAAGAGAAGCCACTCATTGAAGAAGAGAAACATATGGAGATCCTTCTTTTCAAGGCTTTGTTTATAAAGAAAGCCCAAAATGGTAATAGTCTGTACTGGAAATGATGCACACCCAAAATGAAATGAAGCACCCTTCTGTGGGGGACCCAGACACTAATGTGCTAGAAGATGGCTATTATATGTAGGCACCCTGTGGCAGCAGGGACATGACCTATTGGAGACTAGTCATCTGGAACCAAATAACCTGAATGTAGAGGATGAAGTCTGTGATGTCCATCACAGGATGGAATATTGTCCTCTTTGGAATCAGAAAGAGGCAGTATTAGAACATCCACCTCTCATCCAAATATGGGACAGTCTTTATATCCCCTTTAAGCAGTATAGTTTGGGCCTGTCCAAGAACTTAACTACATTAGTTTGGTCTCTTGGAGGAGTCATTTCCATGTCAGAAGCTGAAAACCCTACTATATGTCTGACCATGACCATTTCCAGAATCCAGTAGCCTTGATGATAGCCCTCCAAATAATGTCATACTCAGAGAGCTGTCTCCACATGAGCAGTTCCAGACCACCACTAGAACTGCTGCATCTGTGCTGACCAACCTACATTCTTTGGTGTAATGGCTGATGCAGAAGGGTCAAGACCACATGATGTTTTAATGTTATTCTTAATCTAAGAGGAGACTTCTTTTCTTAGGCTGACAATCTAAAAGAAGAAGAGGAAGAAGTGGGCCTAGGGGTTATAAATGTCATGTACAACATTCAGGGCCAGCTTCCTCCACAAAATGTCATCCATCAGAGCTTGAGAAGCCTGCCCAATCTGAACTTCTCCTTAATCAAGTTTCTGAGCTCCTTCCTGAGTGAGGATTTATTTCAGCCATGCCATTCTGTGGCCACATACATCAGACTATAATCCTGCTCATAACATCACCTCAATAGGCCAGATTGTAACATTGTCTAGAAGCCAGAAATACAGTCTTGACCACCTCCTCCTGAAGTCTAGACTCAGTGTGATCAGCAATCTTGTTTTCAAAGACTGACCCACATAGAAAACATGAATATGTCTGGTAAAAATTAACATTTGTGGCCTGCAAACCCTACTGCCATGGTACAGAAGTACATTCTTTTCCCACAATAATGCATCTGTCTGTGGTAAGGCAGCAAAAGTTAGTCTGTAGAACCTATGCTAGATTGAAGAAAGCACATAGAAGTCAATTTGAAGATGCCAGGTGATGGACTCACTTCAGTCTGCCGGGGGCTTTTAAGGGGGATCTAGCTTCTTGTGGACCACAGGAATACAGTCTTTGTTATTCCAGTCTGCAGTTATGACATTCTTAATAACCAGTTTCATAGGAACAGTAACATCAAGTTTCTCCTCTTTCTTCTCAAGATACACATTAAGCTATTTCTTGGGGAGGAATGACCAGTACATACAGGGCTCTGTCAGCCACAAAGCTTCTCAAAAGGCAGGGTTATCTGGGGAAGCTGAAGGGAGGGGAAGAGTCATTGTCTCTGTATAAGAGACAGTGGCCTCCAGGTGCTCACACATTTCACTGAAGACTGAGTGTTTAGGAGCCACTCCAACACCTTAAACTTAACTTTACACATTGTCTCACTGGGAGTAAGCATGTGACATACAGTAATGAATGTGGGTGGCAGGGATTCTGCACCTAGAAGCGCACCAGTGGTAGCCATATTTCCTATGGGTGTAGTCTCCCATTATTAACTCTAGCTCCCATCAGACAGTGAATATTTTCCTGATGCCTAGATACTTATATGTTAGCCCTGGTGCAGCAGGACACAGCAAACCTCATTAATTTGGGCCAACAGATATTTTGGGGTCAAAGCAAAAACATGAGAGAGGGCACCTAAGGCTCAACTACTCTTGGTTCGTGTATGGATGACTCAAAGGATCACTCTCCAGATTTTCCTTCTCTGAACCCCACACCATATTCCAAAGCAGTGGAGTGGATGGGCTGAGTGACTGCTGGATTCAGAAAGTCATTGTAACAATGATTTTTTCCCCAGGAAGGCTAGGCCACAGCCTACCCTTTGAGTTATGGTCCTTGTGATGATTAAAGCCTAGGCTGAGACTCTGGAATAAATGTGAGGCATTCCCACTGTTTTTCAGGTGAGGCGCTTTCTGCCACTGACATCTTCTTGCTAATATGTTAGGTCAGAAGTTTCTCTCTGTTAACACTGTAGGTGGCAGGGCTGAACTGCTGGTATGTATGGCAATGTTTCATGCTGTGCTGCTCCCCATGACAATAAACATTGTGATACTGCAGGCCTTAGTTAATGATCTGATGGGCAAATGAAGACTGTATATTTTTAATTCATGTATTAAATGTATGACATTTTTATTAGTATGTATCACAACTGAGATGCAAACTCAGAAAAGAACAGGACGACTCAAGCTTATGGGGTCAGCAAGTAATGCCATAGTATGCCTATTTCTATGACATGAACCATGGGAGTGGAATTTTCTAACAAAACAAAAACAACAAATTGTGGTTGGCAGAGAAGAAGAACCAGATGTAGACCCCTCAGGGAATATCACCAGTGTCATATCATTGTGTTTTGTGTTTCAATGCAAAGCAAAAAAGAACAAAAATCTCTTATGGGAATTTATCTATCACAACCATAAATGGTTCTAGGCAAGGAAAACATAGTATTAAACATTCAAGTAAGCAATAATGCCCAACAGGATGTGTAGCAATGTGTAATTAAAACCCACCCAGGGGTGGAGGGCCTCTACACCCCTTAAACAATATTACACATTAACACACACCCTGGAAGGCATTATTGTGCTCAGAAAATGGGCTCTCTGTAAAATTGTTGTGTTTTACTTACTTATTTCTTTGAAGTACTATATTATTTTGGTACTTACATATTATCGCAACCAGATTTTCGCAGTGCCATAATTTGGCATGTGTTTTGAAACAGGTTGCTTAACCTAATAAGGGGTCTGTGGAGAAGTAAGCATTACTCTGTTGCAGTGGGTATGAACCAGAAAGGGACTAAGTGTGAAACTTTTGTGTGACACACCTCATACCTCCTGAAACTCAGCAGTGGCGCACCGCCTTGCAAGAGCTGCATTTCTCACCATGATGTCAGCAAAAGGAAAGCGAGTCAAGCAATACACCCTGTCACCCTAGCAAAAGTTACATCTCACAAGGAGAAGGAGTGCTTCCTTTATGTATGAAGATTTTCACTCCAGGTGGTAAGAAAGTGCCACTGTTTGGGAAGCACTGCCCATTCTTTAGAAATTATGAAAGCTAAAGTGAAAATTACTTCCTGATTAACCCTAGTAAGAACAGCACTGAAAAACATCCTACTGCCTAAATGCACTTCTTTTTGTCATTTGTGGCATGTAGCACCATCTTCAATTGTACCTGAAGAAAAATTAAAAAAAAATTTGTACCTTTAAAAAATAAAAAGTGAGACCAAAGCATAATCTCTGTGTATGTGTGCTCCTTCCATGAAGGATTCCTTTCACAACCTGAAAAAAAAGCTGTTGGTACGCCAAGACAGGAAGAGTGTTTTCTCAATTGTTTGTCTTCCTGAAGTGAAACTAAACTTATTCCTTAGCAAAAAAGACTCGAAATACCACCTCTCAGCATTTCGTGGGCTTGCTTCTATTGAAGTATGCGAAATTCGCAACCGTGAAAATCTGGTTGCGATAATATGTAAGTACCATTATTTTTTATATATATTTGATGTAAAATAGTTCCTCTGCCTAATGTTTCAAACTTTTTGTAGTGTATGTTAATGGAGTTGGAGGACACATTTTCCATCAAAAATATATATAAAAAAGAAATAATATAGTACTTAAAAAATAAGTAAAACAACAATTTTACAGAGTTCATTTTTCTCTGTCTCCCATACACAGTCTCTTCTGCTTTCACACACACACACACACATACACACACCACACACACACACACACACACACACACACACACACACACACACACACACACACACACACACACACGCATAGATGCATACATATACACACAGTCTCCTCTGGTTTCATACTTTCATTCACTCACACAAGCATAACTCTCAACCTCTTTAGCACAAAAATCTGGACAAAGGCTGAAATAATGAGGGGACAAAGCCCCAAAAATAGGGACAAATTTTAAATGTTGCTTTTATAAACTTATGAAGTTGCTAGAATAAAAGGTATTGTGTTACAATGCATTCTCTGAAGGATATAAAGCCTGAAACTCAAATGCCTGTCATTTTTTAGTGAATTCACTTCTCACCAATTTGCTAAAAAACTTCAGAAAACCACAAATTTTATGAGGAACAGAAAAAAATATGAGCCAAAATTATGGACATTCTAGGAACATTTGGACAGTTGAGAGCTATGCACACAAGACTGTTCTCTCTCTCTCTCTCACACACACTCTCTCTCTCTCTTGATCTCTCTCACACACACAGTCTCTTCTGTTTTCATAGATGCATTCACTCACACAAGGTCACTCACTCTCTGTCTCTCCATCTCACACACACAGTCTCTTCTGCTTTCATACATGCATTCACTCACACAAGATCACACTCTCTGTCTCTCCATCTCACACACACAGTCTCTTCTGCTTTCATACACGCATTCACTCACAAAAGATCACTCTCACTCTCTCTTGGTGTCTCAGACACAATCTCTTCTGCGTTCATACATGCATTTATTAACACAAGATCACTCTCGATCTCTCTCACTCACAGTTTCTTCTGCCTTCATATATGAATTCACTCACATGCAAACAAAAACATAAATAGTCATACACATACATACACACACATACACTTTTTTCTTTTTATTTTTTTACACTCACTAAACAGCAAAAGCACTGCTTAGCGAGTGTAAAGCAATGGCGGCCATTAGTTTTTTTGCAGTCTGAGCTCCACGGCAGCTTGATATGCTGCCGTAAAGCAGTGGACTTGTTTTTCAGTAGGTATTACTTGTGCATTAATACCCTGCTGAAGATAGGGTTACCAACTTTTCAAATGCTCAAAGTGGGACATTTTCTGTAGAAATGTCAGATTTGCAGGACAAAACATACCCATGACCAGAACAAAAGGATAGAACCTCACCTTTTTGCCAAAATAAATGCTTATTTGTGTAGCATTTGAGTTGCTTATGCTATTTCATATAACATTTAGGTGTTTCAGATAAAAAATAACTGTTTTATGAAACTATGAAAGAAAACTTAGGAAATATTTCCGTACAAAAATCTCAGGACATCTGCCATTTTTTCAGTTCTTTCGCAGGACACAACTGCCCAAAGAGGGACTGTCCCTCACAAAGTGGAACAGGTGGTAACCCTAACTGAAGAACATTCTCTAATCAGGGTGCTGCCCATTCTCTAAACAACAATAAACTTCTGTGAAATAAAAAATATCGAAGCTGGAATAAGTTTACCACTTTCTGCAGACCTGAAGCTGATTCCAGAAGAGAGCAACATACAAAATAATCTTGTAAAATATTAACAGTTCAATTGCAAATAAAACCAAATTCAAAGATTAGAAAAAAATTCTGGTAGAAATACAAGTATTCAGTTGAATCTGAATAGTAGAATTGAAAAGCTTGAGCACACTGGCTATTTGAAGTGCTGGTGCAGTTCTGGGATGACAGGCAGAAGTGTGACACAACAGTGACTGACACTCTAAAGTGCAATCAGTAATGTGTGATTGGTGTGATTTCTACAAAATGTCTGAGCTCACAGTATCAAGGAGAAGGTTCATTATTCCAAGGTACAGCTCTTTAGTGGTAGTATTTATTAAGTTACAGTGTTTGGGAAGAACATCCACCATCAGAGGGTACAATGGGATGATGTCTGCCTGCAAAAAATGCTTTGACAGTGTATCATCTTATAGGTTCATAAGTGTTTACGGGTTAATGACCACAAGGCCTTTTTAGGCCTAGCCATGCATCCCAAATCTCTGATAAGTTCTGATACCCTTAATAAGTGCAAGCATGGGCCTGGGAGATGAACCATTTACAGGTTACCTGTGTCCATTAGAGACATAGGTGCCAAACTAGGGATGAATTTCTGGTTTCCCATCCAATTGTCCAAGTTGCATTTGAATTGGGTTAGGGAGGACCTCTGCTTCACATGGATAGGGAACCTGTTCCATAGATGGGGTAGTCTCTGGGATACATACCCAACTCTCCACCAGGACCTATTTATATCACAGGCAAGGTTTAAGTCTTTAGAACAGGTCATTCTGGTACTGTTTGTTTTGGGGATATGCAGGAAGTCCATCAGAGTGGGGTCTGACAATGCCCTGTATGACAGGCATAGATCTCCTCTAAAAAGCCTGTAGGAGACAGAATACAGGGATAGGGCCTTGAGGCAGTCCGCATAGGACATTTTACTTACACCCTGTATTTTTTTAGTGAGGAACCTCTGTGAATGTTTTAATTGTTGAATATGCCTGGTTAAGTACATACCAAAGGGGGCATTGTACTCAATGATAGGTCTGATGAATGCCAAATACAGTGGAACAATGACTTCCTTGGACTTAGATACCATAGCTTTCTTTTGAACTTTGTTGGTTGTTTAACGCAGTTATTGAATTTCTGTGTTGGAGCCATAAAACTGAAATGACTGGTGAATTTGGAAGGGACCGATGATGTCTCACTCTCAATAGATAAAGCTATGCTGCAAGATTTTGTAGTGATGAAAGATGAAATGAAAGGCAAGACAAGCCAATAAATTGTTACTGCTGGAATACTCCTCCAAGAAATAAGGTGTAACTTGCACTCAGTGCTAATGAGACAACCAGGAGGCATACATCTCAAACTCTTGGCACAGTAAATCTGGACAAAGCCAAAAAATGGGGGATAAAGGCCCAGAATCAGAGACAGATTCTAAATATTGCTCTTACAAACTTAGAAAGTTGTTAGAATAACAGATTTTTAATTTTTCTTGCGATTTCTGAAAAATGTGAAGTTAAGAAATTCAAATGTTTGCCATTATTTAGTGATTTCAATCCTCAATGATTTGCCAGGAAAAAAGCACAATTTTATTAGAAACAGATAAAAATATGAGGCAAAAATCTGGACGTTCTGCAATAACCTGGAACGCATGCCAGAAGTTACATATCTGATCTCTGTGACCATCAGAGGAGGAACACCTCGCAACATACAGAGATCTGTAACTTTCCATGTAAATGGTCTACTGAGCCTGGACTCAGGAATATATGCCTTGTCTTTGCAAACATGGCAGGATTCAACAGAGATCTTCCAAGGACATTTGAGAGAGGGTTACCAAGGGGCAGACATTTCATTTTATGTATCAGTAGACCTTAGTGCTGCATAAACTAGACAACAGTTGCCAAACGTGGTTAAGACAACATACAGTGAGAAAAGATCAAAGGGCAGTGCCCTGTACTGGAAGTGCTTAGCCTTTTGCAAACTGAATGAATTTCTGGTATGGGCCTCAAATATGCATTTCTGAGCAGACATTCAAAATGTCTGCTTACAACATCCAACAACTGTCTGGAAACAAAGACATATTTGCCTGAAGGGTTACAACCAAGAAGTTCAAGAACTTGACAAGTGAGATATCTTAAGATTCAGAACTGAAAGCAGTTTCATGAATTGCTGGGTACAAGAAGCAGCTTAAAATAAACCCCACTACCACTTGGGCACCATCTTGGACACAATGATTTGAATGAGTGTCAGACACTCTTATTATGTGATTTCACAATGGAGAATAACACAACAGGGGCAAGGCCAATTATAGTTTTACCTGTGCACATTATATCCAAATCACAGCAATATTGAGTCACTGACTCACAAATGGGGAAAATCTGAAGAGTCCTAATTCCACTATGAATCCTTTATTAGGTAGGATGTAGTTAGTCCTGCTGTGAGGCTGATACTGAAGCCACCAAGTTATTGTACATTTTAGCAGGGTCAATCTGGAAGATGGGGAACTGCTTAGTATTTAGTGCATCTGAACTGCTGCATAGGCAACTTCTGCAGACAATCTCAAAGTTACTCGGTAGGTTCTACTAGAGATATCTCAGGGTTATATCCTCCATTATGCTTGCAGTAATCCCTCTACCCATTACCTCCTGCCAGACTTAGCCATGCAGTTTTGCAAAGGCAGAAGCCTCTGCACCCCCTGAACATTATATCCACAGGGGCAGAATTTTTCTGGCAACATGGAAATTGGCATCTGATGCCATACAAAGAAGACCCTCTAGAGAAGAGTGTCTTGGAATCTCTTAGGAAGGCAACCTTTTTAATTGCTCATTCCAAGTGTCTACTGGAAATGGGTAGTATAAGAAGTCTGTGATGATACGTCTTTGTGGCAGAGGAGTAAACCCATTTTCCAACATTGCCCACCTCTCTCCATGTCCAGTGCAAAGATGGCCTACTGTAAACTCTTACACTATGTCATGCAAAACACATAATGAAGTCTGTTCTGTGGGCTAGGAGTTAAATCTAGTCTGCCTATCTGGGTGCTGAAGGTCCACAGATACAAAAATCATACCTAAGAGGACATTTCAAGAATGGAATGCAGGATTCAGTCTCATCTTCTTTGATGAAGGTAGTAGGGTATCTCTTCACTGAATCGCAAGGACAAAATGACTAACACTGCAGGAAGGACTTTGCCAGCCTCAGGGTTTCTTGAGATTTTAAGAAGGAAGGTTAAACCTCCAAAGTTTTCACCGAAGAAAATTTTGATGGACATGGAGAAATAGTTACATACTTGTTATAATGACAGAAGTATAACCAATAGGTCCAGCCGTCGTAATGACAGGACTGACACCACAGGTATTAGGAACACTCAGGAGGTAAATTTTTTCAGGCTACTAAGCACCCTTCTTTTCCACCATGGCACTAATCTCTCCAAGACTTCTGAAGACATGCTAAAGAGAATTAAATACATATCACTAAGAAGGAAAGATATGTTAAAAGTATGGGCCTACTTCTTAGGATAAGTTAAGAGGATGGGCCTACTTCTTACACACCTATCATTACAAGTATATAACATTCATATATGTTATGATGTGGCCCATTCTTTGCAACAGCAGGACAGTGTCCATTGCAGATCCTCCTGAGTGATCATCCCTAAGGGAACATGACTTGGATGTCTTCCTCAATATTGGTGAGTATCCCTGCATGTCACACAGGAGACCACAGTTCAATTTCCTGACAATGAGTGGTTGCAGCTTCTCTTTCAAGAGAAGACTCACTGGATCAGTCTCTTGTCACAGAAAAGGCTGAGTGGGAAAAATAAACTTCTTTGTTTATTTTCCTTATATTGTTTCTTTACTTAACCTCGTGTTTAATTTTTCTTTCATTGTTTCTTATATTATTTCTTGTTCGATTTCAATATTCATTTTAGTACAGCATGTTAAATATTAAAAGTTTTGGTTAGAAGAGAACAAATCAGTGTCTTTTAGTGAGGCATAGGATTTAGCAGGTAATTACCTATGAACTGAGGCTAGAGTTACAAACAAAACATTCCAAGGTTTTCAAAAGAAAACTCAGTGAAACAGCCTCTGCTGTGTTCTTAAATTCAGAGGCTCAATAACTGTCCACCCCTTATGCCAATCTGAGCACATAGTTGTCTCCTACTCCTTTTTTATTGTCTCTTTTTAGTAAACACAAATGTATCTTTTGTGGAGACACTCCTCTTAAACTAGTTAATTAATTTGCCTTTCTAGTGCATTCCTTAAACTCAGAATATTGAGTACCACAGTTAACTACAAAATTAAACTCAAAGTCTCATATTGAATACCCACAGTTAACTATGGGCTTAACTAATTATACTCAGCTAAAATCTCATTCAAAATTGATCCACCTTACTATTGTAACTAAGCTGGTCAATCATCGTGTGTTCTAAACTTTCACTGTTCCACATTCACCATTTGTTGATTCTATTAGCTGTTATCTGTAAAATTAATAATGCCCGCTTAGAAAACAAATGTCACCATGAAGTCCCAGTCTAGTTTAACATCGTCATTTACCAGCATACAAGCATTAACTTTTGTGTGGCACTGTAGCAACTACCACGTTTACTGATACCCCACCTCTTCTAATACCTACTGGTTCCACCTGACCTGCGAAAGATGCAACTAATTATCTAAGTTGGACACTAACCTCTTTGGCACATCCATTGTCAGTAAACAGCACCAGACCAATGTTATATTAGCAAAACATTACATCTACACATGCTGAGGTAATAAAGAAAGCCTTGCGTAAGCCTCCTAAACACCATACCAACTTATCTATTGCACAAACAATAACATCACACCAATATCTGCTGCTACTGGGAGTCAACTGTACTGGAAGTCTGTATCCTTAAGGATCCAAAACCTCCAGAACATCTCAAGGATGTTTTACTTACTAGTGACTGTTGTAAGACATATAAGCATAACACCTACCAGACTGGTAAAGGATAGGGTGACAGTTACCTCTTTGTTGCAAGAACTAGGGATGTCATTGACGACCTTCCGTCCCTGCACCACTCCAGATACAGTTATAACCCTGTAGTTGTCTATATGGGGGATGAACAACCTTAGGCATTGAGCCCTCTGGGAATTGCAGAAAGAAATTCTTGAGCTCTGTGCTTACTCAAGTCTTTGAAGAGGACAAGGCCGTGGCATTGAGCAGCCTTCTACTTTCACCATGAATGATGCATAAATTCAAGGAAAAAAAATAAATGGTTTCAATAACTGGCTAGTAAATTCTTGTCATTCTAATGATATTTTGACCTCAGTAAGTTCTGAGAGAGATTTAGGATATATGGCAGATGAATGGACTTTTCAGGATCATATTAAGACACTGGTGAGGAAGTGTCTTTAGCTTTTAAAAGACATATTGAGCAGTGTCAGTAGTAGAAGGAAAGAAGGCCTGATTCCCCTTTTTACTTCTGCCATATGGCCTGTTATGGAATACTGCGGGCTTTTTTGGTTGTTATAATGCTTACCAAATAGCTAGACTTCAAATTTGAGAGAATCCAGAAAATGATCACTAGGCAAATGACAGGCATGAAAAACCTGTTATAGAAACTGAAGACTTTTTGCCTGTAATCAGTTGGCTATAGACTTTTAAGAGGTGACTTGATTGTTGTGTATAAATCACTAAGGATTTAGGCATTAGCAGCTTATCTTGGTGTTATTTTGGGGCACAGCATTACAACCAGGAATAATAATCTATATATGAGACTGCCAGATGGTAAAACATCAGTTAAGAACAGGTATTTCCACCATAAAGCAGGAACATTATGGAACTCTCACACTAAATATATAAGAAAAGTTGGTAGCGTTGACAGATTCAAGTTCCTGACAGTCAAACAGTAAAAAAAAATTGTTTATATTCCTGGCCTAACTGTTGACAAACAATTAAGTGGCTCCTAGGAACCCTGCATTTGAAATTATTCTACATTAATCATTCTGGGAGAATCCAGTGTTTATCTGGATGGGATGAAATGGTCAACAGATTCACCTTTTTTGTCAAGGATGGCCTGCATTTTTCACCCCTTGGTTTTTATATTCTGGCTAAAACTTTTGCTACCCCCATCGTGCATTTGCTAGGCAGAATTCACCAGGTGGATATCCTAACATTGCAAACTTTGATCTGGATAATATTAAGATACCACTGCTGAATGCTAGAAGTTTAGACAAAAAAATCTCTGAACCTTTGCCCTTCCTTCACCTCAAAGACATTTGCGTAATTGCAGGACCCTGGTTTAAATGCACTGATAGTACTCCCTACATTCCAAGGTACAATGTCTATTATAGGTATTCAGATTCACTGGCCAGTGTGGAGGGAGTATCTGCATTTATCTGTAACCCAAGAGTCTCTCAGAAGATTTCCCATGATACAAATTTGGAACTGGTTGAAGTCCTAGTTTTACTCAATGAAATTAATTAGCACATTATACCCAGTTATACATCCTCATGTATGACTTTTTCAGGGAATGTAGAATACCTTAACCTGTTAGAAATGTTAACAGTCAAACCAAATATCTTTCTTATGGATGACTTCAACTAACCACACATAAACAGGCAAATACTACCAGCAAATAAACCCAGAGGTTGCCAGACTTTGTAAATGCCATTAAACTTGATTAAATTGTCACCCTACTACCCAGAAGAGGGATCAACTTTCTTGATACTGATCTCACAAACATTTCTGCTAATTGTACCACCTCACTTGTTAACCCATCCCCCATCAAATATGACTATCTTGCTGTGATTTTCTCTAAAAAATATGCTTTGTGGCCCCCTAATAACTCCTCTATACTCAGGGATTGCTCTACAACCAAATATTTACAATTTACTGATCTTAGTGCTAATTGCAAATCCTATAGTTCTGCAGCAAACCTTGTACCTGAGGCTGCTGCTTCTGCTCTGAATTGAACTCCCTCTTAGATGCATCAAGGCATCAGTAGCAGTCTTGGTTAAGCATAATGACAAATTTAGAATTAAAACCATGTTGGGGAACAATACCATCAACAAACTTTATAATAAAAAGAAAAACTTCAACCATCATTAAATGATGTCCACGTCATTGTTATAAAAGGAGTTTAAAACTGGTAAACAAGTCTCTCAAACTTGCCATTAGGAAATGTAAGGCCAACTATAAACTTATGATTGCAACTAATTCAAAAGACAATCATGGGGTCTTCATTGGCTATACTGGGAAGCTTAAAGTAACCTAGAGTTCTCTACTGATCTTATCTCCATGATACTCCTTCTTCAACCCAAAGAAAATTGCTAACATTTTTGTGGACAAGTTATCTTCCAACGTCACATCATCCACACTTGCCTCTGTCCCCTCCATTCCCTTTCATACCCTCCCTCCTGAGCTGAATTAAAAGTCCTTTTGGCACTTCCCAAAATTAAAAACATTACTTCTGTAATACCCCTGGATGACTTCTGAGTCTCTGGTAATATCCCTGGATGTCTCCTGTCTCTCCACTGGCTTTGTCACCAAAGTGTGGAGAGTGGCAGAGGTGGTGCCCTAGATATTACAGGCCTGTCAGCCTCGCTATTATCATTTGTTGAGCTATGGAATGGATTATTGCTGAACTAATAAACAATGACATTGGTTACCTTATATATAAATATATATATATATATATATATATATATATATATATATATATATATATATATATATGTATACACATCAGTTTGACATTGTTAAAAGCAAATCATACCTCTCAACCTGTCTGACTTGTTTGAAAGGGTTATTAAAACCATGGAAAAGGGGTATACTGTCCACAGTGTTTATCTGGACCTTGGTAAGGCCTATAACAATAGCCATTATACTGGGATTATTGACAAACTCCATTAGCCCATAAATAATTTGTGGAATTGGTACTTGGCTCTTTAACAGAACCCATAAAGTTAAGATTGAGGTATTTGCTCCAGACAGAAAGATATCACCAGTGGTGCCCCACAGGATTCTGTCCTAAGTCCCTTTCTCTTCAGTATGTATTTCTGTGACATACAAGCTGACATAAAGGGATTATGGGTAACCAAGTTTGTTGGTCTTTGCAAAATGGGGATAGTTATCAAATCCCATTTGGATACTCAAATTCAGCACCAAGAAGACCAAATAGATGCCTGGGTGTTTTTACCTTAATACCAGGATATACAGCATAGTTTCCTTTGCTAAATTTAGCATCCCTACTGCTTACCATGTAGAAAATATTCCACTCAAATTTAACACAGTCATAAGTGCCTTGAGTATATATGATGATAACAGACTCTCCTTCAACCTCTACATTTCTGTGGTAGTTAGAAAATCATCCAGCCTTGCACAGCTAATCCTTTATGATATCTCATCAAGGTCCAGAGAAGATATTGTCCCACTTTATTCATCCCTTAATAGGTCCATCATTGAATATAATGTACCCTTTGGCATATATCTTGCTAAGCACCTAAACCAGCTTGAGAAACCACAACATTTCTTTACCAAAAGCATGCAATGGCCTTGTAGTATATGATGTTGGGGTGAACCATAACACACAGATTGGCACTATAGAGGAAAAAGTCAGAAAACTGGTGGCTGTTAATGTCCAAAAATACTGGATATTAGCAAAGGGGCAAAAGGGAGGGAGAATGGGTGGAAAAAATACAAAGGAATCCCAGCAACCAAGTAAAGAAGGGATGGAGAGTGACAGCAGACCACATTCTATGAGCCATCAGCAGAACCTTTGTTAGCCAGCCATAATCAATATCTTGAATGCAGAAAAGGAGAGGCAGATATGGGTATAGCTAGCTTTAATATCTGACAAATGGCAGGAAAAACATTCTGTAGATTCAACTACCAAAACAACCAGCAGTTTTGGGTGGCACAGTGGTTCAGCAGTTAGCATTGTTGCCTGACAGCAAGAAGTTTTCAGGTTCAATTCTCAACTGGGGTGCCTTCTGTTGAGAGTCTGCACTTCCTCCCTGAGTTCACATGGGTTTCCTCTGGGTGCTCCAGTTTCCTTCCACATTCCAAAGACATGCATCTGGAGCGTTTCTCCCCTGGCCTCCACTGAAAATGGGCTGTGTTCCAGTCAGACCTTCCCGGTAAATAAATAAAAAAATTAAATAAATAAATAAAATAAAAAATAAAAACAGCCTGTGCTTAACTATTGGTCACTTTTGTAATCTTAGACACTAATTTTAATACTGCAACTTGAAGAATAGGCCAGACCTGGGAAGTCAGAGAAGAAGAAACAGATACAGAAGGAATAGTTCTCTACTTAAATTTAGTATAGGAGGAAGGTGAAGCTCCTGGTCCAGTGAAGGAGGAAGAGTTGGATTTGTGGAAGGCAAAAAAAGTAACCAGATGGCTCACCAGATTCTTGATGTGCAGAATAAGCACTGCTCAGTCAAAAATAATTTAGGGAGCATGTTAAATTTTTTACATAATGAGACATTTATTAATATTATTGGTCACTCCCAAACAGTATAAGTACTGGGCAAGCTTGTCAGTGATTGGAATCTTCTCAACACAGGCATATCTGTAAAAAAAGAATACTAAGGTGTTTTGAAGGCATGAGGGGAAGGGAGGGCCAATGCATCAGAAAAAAAAACTTCTAATACAAAAATACCAGAACATTTCTCCAAAACATAACCCAAGGATAGATAAAATAATTATTACTCAAAAAAGTAGTTTTTTTCACTAAAACTACTACAATTTTTCAAGCACTTTGGGGGGGGAAGCAGAAGAGTCTGACAGAAGTTTGGCAAAGAAATACAAACTAAATCCAAAAAATACTATAAATAAACACAAAGCAGAAATAACTGGAGCAAAACGAATGCAATGTCACACCAAGGAGGTAAAATGCAGATTTTTAATAGTGCTTCCTGGTACCTCGGCTAGGTCCCGTCAAGGGAATAATTCTAACACCATTAGCAGCTCCAGTTAATATGAAGAAGTTTGGCAAAGATCTGGAAACACTAGGCAGTATGGTGCATAATGGGAAAAGGGAAGGGTCATTAACAATCTCAGAAAATTATATCTGTTTAGCAACCCTAATGCTGTGGCATTAGTCCTGATGTTATGGAAAATGGCTCTCCTCTTTTCAGATCTCCATAGCTGGCTTTAGGCACCAGCGAACCCTGCAGTCGCTGGGGGCCCCCTGTTCCTGGAGGGCCCCAACAACAGCAAGTTATTTTATCTTGATATTTTGTAACATGCTTATCAAACTAACAACAGGTAGTACAGTAATCATATATACTTTATAAACCAGATGGGTAATAACTCATTTATATCTCCTTTAAAATTCAAAGATATCTCTGGTTAAAGTAACACTGTTTTATCAAGAAACAGACCTCACAATTCCATTAAATATTTTACCACTGACATGCTGCCTCTGGCTTAGTTAAACCCTGCTTTGTGGACATTCTCTCCACTAAAACCAACAACATAGCCAACTATAGGTACCTGCAATACCTGTGACTGCAAGGGGCCCCATAATCATCCTTGACTGTGTGGGGCCCCAGAAAAGCTGCTGATTGTTAGGAAAAATGTGGAAAATTTATAAATTTCCTGATTATGCTCTTTAACCTGAACAGAGCTGTGGTATGACCCTGTTAGGATAAAGCTGATAATGAACATAAGCAAGGTAAGCAGTAGAAAGATCAACAGGTTGGAGTGACTGATTTTAGTACAAAACTTGTATTTTAAGAACAGCTGATGCTTCTGATCTTCATGGATTTTTTTCGTTCGGGAGTTTTATAAATACTGGCAGAACACCAGATACTACAACTCTCAACTTCTTTGCAGAAGAATTTAGCATAATACTAAAAATAATAGCAGAATAAAGGCTCAAAATCAGGAACATGTTAAAAAGTTGCATCAACATGCATGTTTTTGGACAATAAGAAGTATAAACCTCTGATGCCTGGAATTATTGTCTGTCTATTCCTGAATGATTTATTAGCAAATCAAACATTTTATGAAGGAGAGAGCAAAATTATGAACAAAATGAGGGAAGGGCAGCGAAATCAGAGACAAGTTGCAGGTATGCATTACTCCTCACAGAGGTAAATAAAAGTAACTTACCCTGCTGCTGTCTAATGACTGCTAAACAGCATTCCCTGATCTGGTGTGGCAGTACCAGTGTTGCACAATGTACTGTTGCTTGGTGAAATAAGTACAAAACTAGTACTGCTGTGGGTTTTGTGTGTGTTTGCAAAACATCACAGATTTTTTATCTCTGCATATACCCAATAATGCCAGGGCATACACACTGAGGAAAAATGAGAAAAAAAAATATATTAATTTTCTGATTACACTCTTTAACCTGAACATGCCTGACCTTGTTAGGATAAAGCTGATAATGTCCTCTGCTCTCAAATGTACCCATTCTAACATCAGCCCTGCTCAGATGTGAGTGTACAGAAAGCCACAGCTTTCAACCTCCTTGCTCCAAAATGAGGAACACTAGTCTTCATAATGTGGAACAAATGGGCAAAATGTGGAACACACACTCTTAACTTACTAACAACTTCAACCAGGAAGGTCATAGGATAATAAAATATGCTGCTTTTACTTATAAATATGATGTTTTAATGAATTAATACGATTCATTTCAGCTTACCATGAATATCAGTTAAAAAAAGCATAACTTGATTGTCTGATAGAAATTTTCAATGTGGAACTTTGAGGAACATGAACTTTTTAAGAACCCAAATGAGGCATGTTCCTCGTAATGGGGTACACTTGAGAGGTATGCAGAAATCCGTTTGTTGAGGTCTCTTTGGTTTACAATCAATCATGAGGGGTGTGCACATGAGGTCATTACAGCTTTGCTTGGGCGGGGAGAGTGTGGTGGTCATGGTTTTTTTTTTTACTTTCTCACAGACCTTAAGCTGTAAAAAAAACTGCAGGCAGTGTGTGTGGCAGTGTACTTTCTTGGAGCAACAAGGTAGAATACATTACAGTAATCTTTATTTTTTCAGTTTCACATCAGGCACATATACAGGTAGCTGACTTTGATGGTTAGGGTTGAGGAGTGAGGAGGCATGCTATGTATATGTATGTCAGCACTCACTTGAAACATGTGACTGTGGCAATTTGAACATCTGCTTTCATCCCAGTCTAACACCAGAGGGATGCATAGGCAGTGGCTGTCTTTTTGTGTGTGTGGGGATGAGGTGGTTAGGGAGGCAGGCCATATTCCCAGAATGGACCTCTGTATCCAGACAACAAATGGCTTGTTAGTTTGTTGTGAGCTATTTTGTCATCTTTGAATATTAAGCCTTGGGCACAACTTATGTCTTCCTTGAATGAAAAAAAAAAGACTGAAGTTCTTTTCTTACTCCTGATTTTTGTTTTGGCTACCAATGGATTAAAACATTGGGAAATGCTCTAAAATGCATCCCAGAATATCTACAACTCTATGGCTTCTTGGGTTCTAGCTTATCTGAGTTATTTCCTAAATGGTTATTACTGTGCTGTCTTGGTCAGGAAAGGTGTGCTGAAAGGATGCAAGGAAAACTTAAGCTGAATCTTTTCTTAATCATAATTTCTGTACAAGCCATCATTGGATGAAAAGATTATGTAAAAAGAAAAAAAAATGAAAATGCACTTTAGAGCATATAGACAGCATTTCACCTAATGTGTGACTACAGTGTGGTGCATAGGCCTGTTGTAATGTAAGAGCATTGTAGCTACAGGTCGGTCTGTACACACTACACCTAAAGGTTTGCAGTATGAACTGAAAGCCTGCTTCAGAGGGGTGGCAATGACAGGGTGATACTATGACAGAAGTTCCTAGGGGCCCCCTGAACCTGACATTTGCTGAGGGCCCCCAAAATGCTAACACCAGCCCTGCAGATCTCCTCTCCCTTGAATTAGAAGAACACAAGAACATGTCTTGGATGGGTATGTGCTTTGACACCCCTGCACTGACCCAGTAATCAAGGAGCCTCAATCCTCACCACTGGCAACAGTGGGGAACGTACACATGGGGAGGATGACAAGTACATGTACAGTAAAGTGCAATTTCCCTTAAGATCACACAGAGATCACAGTCAGTCTGGGCTGGTTTCTCCCTCTTTCTCCAGATCCCCAATAAGACTCCCCACTGGCACAGCTATAGGGTTGAGATCTTGGCTGAATGGCCAAGCCATTACCTCCAGCACCCTCTCTGTCCAACCAATGCTTCATGTTTCTGCCAAAGTTGCTGACACACTTACACTTTGAGATTTGATTGATATACAAACAAACACACACCTGGGAAAGGCTGGCACAGGTTTATTAACTATGCCCTCTTCTGCCCAGACTGTAAGGTAGTTCCAACTGCCACCAGCCAACTCTTTATCCGCTACTTAAGGCCCCTAACAAAGGGTGTCCAATCCTACTGTGTAATGTTACTATTATCCAAATGGTAGTCTGACCAAGAGCAAGGTTATTTAGGAGTGGCCTGTACAGTGTCTCCATAGAGATATGCAAGTACTCTAAGAGTTTAAATATTAAACAGACCATCCCCAATTAAAAGCTTTAAACATATTTAATAATAAATAATAAAAGAACAAGACAATACTAAATATGTATTCACAATGACTTCAGAATTCAAAATGACAGGAAATATTTAAAACAACATTGCAGGACAGTCTCAAATAAATAAAGAAAACATCTAAGCTATTCTTTACTATATTCCTATCTGAATCTAAAAGAGTTACTATGCCCTAAAAACTTACTTACAGAACAACATGCAGGCAGAAGTGCAGAAGGTGGTGATGAGTGGATGTTTCCAGGTCAAAGACTAAATACAAAATGCACAGTATCTCTCTCAAATATTACTGCTGAATTAGCTTGGATGACATCACTTTTGTCACCTTACTTAAGTTTTCAAGCTAAACCCCCAGTGTAGCATTTGACATCTCCTTGTGAAAAATACATATCTCGGACATGTTTGCAGATCCTGGAAGTCATAAAACAATAAAACACTTCTACATCTCAAACCTAGTAATTACTTCTCTTTCAACACAATATAAAAAAATCTAGCTCTAGACATTGTGTCTGCTACTGCACGGAAACTGAGAGATAACATTTATAGCACAATTGTAAAACAATTTAATTTCAACTTATTTTCTTGAAGTTTTGCAAGTTAACCCTCTATGTTCTAGTTTCTACTGTTAAAACATATATATTTATACAACTACAATAGTTTATATACATTTCTATTCTAAGCCAGCAGGGCATACTGTGGTTACATTTTAGCTCAGTACTTAACACCTTTACACACACTTCTGTACCTGTAGTTTAATATACACATACCCTATAGTTCTAATACATTTTTTAAGACAAGCATATGAATCATGTTGATATTCGCAAATGACCTATGATTATTTACAAAATTCCAGATAGCTGGGCTGGCAGTATTACCTCATGTGACACATGCTTAGAAAAGTGAACATGGGGTGCAGACATACACAGGCCTATGAAGAGATATTTCTACTGGAAAGGTACCATGTGCTTGAAGAGGTGCAAAAATTACATGGTTCACCTGAAGATGAGTTCTGTGGAGGGGTGGTGCTCTTTCATTTGGTCAGCTGCAATCTGGTATTAAATATGTCATCACAATCTAATTATAGGATGGGGTGAGTGTCAGCTAACTGATGCATAAGAATAACAAAGTGGAGGTTTCAACGAATTCACATATGCAACCAATGCACAGAAAAAGCGGTGGGAGACACCCCTACCAACCCATATTCCAACTATGGACTACAAGCTGGGAATCCATACTTACCATATTCTCCAATCAGGTATGCTGCAACTGAAGTGTTGCATGCTTAGGTTTCACTCCTAAGATAGGATGCTGGGTAATCACCTCTCCATGTATGCTTTCAGATGTTCAAAGCTGATAAGCTGCCTGTCAACCTCTTGCTAGATTATGAAGAAGTATTAAAGGGACTGGAAGCTACCACAGCTGCATTAACATCAAAGCTGAAGAGAAACCTAAAGATCCTAGGTCTAGTCTTTGGATCATTTTGGGTAGTAAGCCAAGCATTAAGTAAGAAGTTACTGACTGGGCTTCTACCTCCTGAATCTGGTAGAAGGGATGAAGTACTGACAATGTTAGAAAAAGGAATATCCCACACTGGTTCCATGCATTAGAGTGGTATCTCTCATGGTCCTCAAGTAGCCCAGTGACATCATAAACACTCTGATGACCTGTGTTTCCAAAGCGCTGAACATGAACACTTTCCAGTGATGAAATACAAGAAAGAGAATCAAGCACTGAACGTAGCTGGGGAAAAATGTGTGCCAAGGGGCAAGTCAAGTGCCCTCCACACTAGCATAGAAAAATGGGTTACTGTTCTCCTCAAATGTAAATGTTTGTTAGAAATTACTATGTGAGGCAGTAGATGAATGGAATTCCCAAGTGTAAACTCATGACAGAAACCCACTCAAAGGTCTAATTCAATAATTCTGAAAGGACAGGTCAGCTTTCCTACAGAATTCTGGACCTGTCTCTGGGAGCGCTCAAGCAAGTCTGAAAGGCATATGTACTTAAACTGTTAGCTATATGGCAGGTTTTCAAGTGCTAGCATGCTATATTCTGAAGGATAACATTCAATGAATGTCTCTTTAATTTGAATTCATTAGTAAAAGAATAATGCACTAACACCTCAGCTATTATTTCTGTCATACTTGTGATGGCCCAGAATATACTTAATCAGCAATTGTCTGTCAATGTCATGTGATGTGTAGCAGCTTGAATATGCATATAAATATATCTATATCTACATATATTTATATTATATATATATATATATATATATATATATATATATATATATATATGGGTCCCCTTCAGTAGATCAAACGTTTATAAGTTCGAACCACATATGGCTGAGACCATATGTTTGAACTTGTAAATGTCCGATCTGACTGAATGGAGATCTCCATACACAGCGGAAAGGGAAGATTTCCCATTTCCGCAATGTAGTGCGATCTCGGAGTTAGTATATTTAAGTAAGGGGGATGTGGGGGGTGTGAAGCCTTAGTTTTGTGGTTTTTACATGTATATGTATATATGGATTTACTTACCTTTATCAAACGGAACTAATACAGACGTGAATACTGTCGACACAAAATAATTGACATTATGCACATTGGCACACTACTAAGCATTCACCAAGCATCAATCTTGGAGCATCAAAAAAACTTAAAACAAAATTAAAAAGAAAACATATATTTTTTCTTTTTGCAGGGGACAAGCCGTGCACCCCACATCCTCTGCTAATTATATATTCTACCTCTGAGATAACACAATTTTTGGGGAAAAGGCAAATTCCTTAAGCCCAAGAATCATCCAATCTGCTACTTGTAGAATGGTGTCAACCATCCTTTTAGCTAACCAAATTGTGTTGACTAAAGAGATGTCCACAAAAATGCTGTTTGACAATATATATATATATATATATATATATATATATATATATATATATATATATATATATATATAAACATATATGTGTGTGTGCATGCGCGCGTGCGCACACACAAACACACACACACACACACACACACACACACACACACACACACACACACACACACACACACACACACACACACACACAAACACACACAGACATATACATAAAAACTGGCACATTCCATTACTGGACTTTGAGTTTACACCTAATCATGTCACACATATCCTTCCCTACTCCAAACCCAATATAGCTAGACTTGAATTTTCCAAGTGTTTTGAATTGTATAAACTACCTTATTTTCCACCAATTGCTGTCTTTGTGAATCTATGCAATTTTTTGTAAAACAGCAAAATACATTTTTCACACACATACCTTAACTGCTTGTTATTATACTAAAGTATTACTGTAGCTTTTCTTCGTGTGTACACATGTGGGTTTTGGTGATGGATGCAGGGGTAAAGTCGGGTATAAGGCCATCTATCCATCACCTTCAATTTCCTTAAATAAAAGTAGGTTTGTGCTGCTACATATTAAAGCATGCTAGATATGCAGTCCCCATATAAGATGATCTGTGGGAGAGACCTCCGAAGTACGTTGACTGATGCAATTTTCTTTTCTGCAGTTCTGCAGCTATGACCACAAGCAGTCAGGCATTCAAGGTGACCTGGGGAGTATCAAACAGGTATAAGCACTCTCTAATCTCTAAAGAACACAATGATCGTCCAGCCACAATGTAAAGTAATGAAAAACATTTAGTAATAAGCAAAATGATTACAAGAATATAAATCAGTAAATTTCCAATAAACCCCAGAATTCAATCACCAGTAATATAAAATTAAACTGTAGGATAGAAGTCCATCATTGTAGAAAAACTCCATCTAAATAACTAAATTGTCCTAATCTAACTAGAGAATACTGTCCCTGATCTAATCTAAAACCTAACATCAAGACAAAGGCAGGCTTACAGTATTTTCTTGGGTATCACCGTACAGCACAGTAACTGGCTGTAACTTTCAACTAACTGCTGCTCTTCACAAAACTGCCCAGCACTGTAACTGACATCAGCAGTCTCTTTTATATTCCCTGGTTAATAGTCTCAACTGTCTTACGTTAAAAATAACTGTCAGCTGTCAAAAAGTTATTTTTCCTGTCAGTCAGCTGTTCAAATAATCACCTAGTAGCCAGGAACATTCTAATGACAGCACCTAATGTTCAGCTGATTCTCTACAGACAGCTTGTATTTTAGAATCTCCCTCACAACATGTGCAATTAGAAATGTATCAAAACACTGACAAATTCTTTAAACAATTTGTATAATTAGGAAGATACTCAACATTTTAAAAATGTGTTTACATTTTCACAATTAGACATGCTGGAAAACTATACAAGTTAATCTGAGAATATATACAAATCTCCTGCCAGACATAGGACAGCAGTGTTTCATTTTCTTCACATTCTTCTTGCAGAGGTCAGAGCAAGGATTAAAACTCTTTTCCATCTTAAGAACCTCAAGTCAACCAGATAAGCTGATTCAAATGGAGCAAGTGTTAGCTTTGCAAACACAAAATTAACATCCAAGGAGAAGCCACTGGGTTTCTTGGAGGTCTCTTATGCAAAACCCCTTTAAAAATATGTTGACATGGGAATGCATTGAAAAAGGGGGATCCATTGGCAGACATGCTGAAATGGCAAACAAATGAACTTTGACAGAGGAGCAAAACAGACAAAGGACCTCCTGCACATTCACAAAACAAACAGCACCAGAATTACCTATTCTAAAGACTTAAACCTTGCCTATGATATAAATAGGACCTGCTGGAGAGATAGGTATGTATCCCAGAGACTACCCCATCTATAGAACAGGCTCCCCATCCATGTGAAGCAGAGTTCCTCCCTAACCCAATTCAAGGGCAACATGGACAATTGGATGGGAATCTGGAAATTCATCCCTGGTTTGGCACCTATGTCTCTAATGGACACAGGTAACATGTGTAAATGATTCATCTCCCAGGCCCATGCTTACACTTATCAAGGGTATCAGAACTTGTCATAGATGTGGGATGCATGGCCAGTCTTAAAAAGGCCTTGTGGTCATTAGCCTAGTAAACACCTATGAACCTATTAACTATAAATAAAAAAGCAACTTGCACAAATATTGTAAAACAAGTGAAACACTACTCTGAACTGGTTCAGGTTATGTTTTTGGCACCAACTAGAAAACATTTTCCATTTGCTAATATATGATTTTCCAGTAGAGGGATTTTTTGTCCCCATTAGTACCTCCTGCACATCCTCAGCAAACAGGTGCCTAAAAGGTACTAAGATCCTATCATCCAGACAATCAGTTAAAAATGTTTGGGGTTGGGATGTATAAAATGTCCCTGTTCTTTTTTTAAAAAAAGAAACATCTTTATTAAATTATCACTTATGACATAGGCATTCATACATTTATATAAATGAAGACAAACCATATTGACATATTTTCAGTTGCAAACATTATACATCACTAATAATCAATCTAATCATTGTAAGCAAAACATTACAAAGCTCATAGGTTCATACGTTTATAGGTAAGTACTAGGTTATCTGCCCGAGGGCATCTATAAGCATAGCCAGAATGTGTTGGCTTTCACCACCCCCTTAGATTAGTTCCCTGTGCCTCTGTCCAGCAGAGCTATTAGTTCCCTGTGCCTCTATCCAGCAGAGCCACTGCAGTGACCCCGGGGTAAATTTTCTGTTTCCCATCCACTCATCAAGGTTTCTCTTGAAGAGTGTTAGTGAGGGGCTTTGCCTAATGTAGATTGGAATCTTGTACCAAAGCATGGGGAGTCTCTGGGACAGGAATCTATCCCTCCAGCATGCCCTATTTATCATTGTGGTGAGGTTTAGATCCCTAGAGCGTGTGGCTCTCAGGGATTTGTTTTTTTTAGGTGGAGCATGTCCATCAATTCTGGGTTGGACATGGCCTTGTATGTCAGGCAGAGATCACCTCTGAGTAAGCGGTAAGCAACCGAGTACAGCTGGAGTTTCTTCAGTCGGGTTGCATAGGGCATGTGTTTGAAGCCAGTAATCCTCTTGGTGAAGTACTTCTGTGGTCTTTCCAGCTGTTGCAGATGTCTTGTAAGGTACATCTCAAATGGGGTATTGTACTCTATGATGGGTCTGATGAGTGATGAGTAGAGGGGCACAATAACCTCTTTTGTTCTAGATATGAACCCTTTTGTGATTAGGTGGGCCACATAGAAGGATTTTCTAACCATCTTGGCAATATGATTATCAAAGGATAAAAGATTATTATCTACTTGGGTCCCCAGATTACATTTTCTGTTTTTAGGGGACTACCACTTTATTTTTCCAAAGGGGATGACTATGCACTTTTTGGCATTTAGCTTGAGGCCATGATTTTGACACCAGGTATCCATCTCAGTGATACCCTTCTGGAGGATGTCTGTATCAGCTGGAGAGTCAATTATGGCCCCCAGTTTGCAGTCATCTGCGAACTTGGGTCAGCCATAGTCTTCTTTTGCTTGCCTGTACTTCAGAAAAGTATATACCAAACAGGAGGGGTCCCAGGACTGAGCTCTGGGGGACATCACTTGTAACTAGTTTAGAGTCGGAACTTGAGCCTGCAACTCGTACTATGTGGGTTCTATCCATGAGCCAATTGGCAACCCATCTCGTGACATAGGGGTTTATGTTCAGGCTGGTGAGCTTGTCTATAATTCCAGAATGGGGAATGGTGTCGAAAGCCTTTGCAAGGTCTAGGTAGGCTGTGTGGACCTCCTTTCCCTCATCTAAAGCCTTAGTAACTGTCTCAAAGAAGTCCACCAGGTTTAGGAAGCATGATCTGCCCTTAACAAAGCTAAACTGGGTAGGGTCCAATGTTTGGAGGTTCCCAATGTCTCTGAATGAGTTTCATGATGATGCGCTCCATAGCCTTGCAGACCAGACTAGTCAGGCTTATAGGGCGATAGTTCCCGGGGTCCGTTGTGGTTCCACCTTTGTGGAATGGGATAACTGTTGCTGTGCGCCACTCTATGGGTACATAACCTGTAGAGAGACTGAGTTTGAGCAGTGTGTTTAGGTGAGGGGTTAGTTCATTTTGGAGCTCATGTAAGACATAGCCTGTGCCACCGTCCGGTCCCATTGAAGCTGTATTTTTGGCTTTGGATAGGGCTGCTTTAACCTGTGTGTCAGTGATTGCTGGGGCTCTACATTCTTCTGGTATGGTTATGGGCCCTTTAGGGAGTGAGAGTGGGTGAAGTTTGCACTAAACCTGTCTGCCAGAATGTTGGCAATATCAGTCGGTTCAGTGTATTTTGTGCCATTCTGCACTAACTCAGAGCAGATCTGAGAGTTTCCACTTAGGTTCTTCACATAGCTAAAGAATGCTTTGTGGTTATCTTTGGAGTCCTTTGCAATTTTTCTTTCAAAGTTAGCCTTGGATGATTTTATGAGGGGTCATAGTTTCTTGCAGATACTGATCGGGGATGTCTTTCCTTTTTGGGATTTTACTCTTTTCTGTACTAGTTTCCTTTTTCTTTTGTATAGCTTGTTTATGGCAGGGGTCCACCAGACTGGTTTCCTTTTCTTGGTGGAGTGAGTCTTGGTTTTGCTTGGGATAGCATGATCCATGCATTCTTGCAGGTACTCATAGAGTGCCTTTGTACGGGATTCAGCAGCTTGGACAGCGTTGTCCTTTAGCATGGGGGCGAAATGTGGATATCCAGAGTGATTAGTCTATGGTCTGATCTAACCAGCGAGGGGTTGACCTCTGGTGTGGGACATCGGTCGCCCATATTGGTGATGACCAGGTCCAATATGTTGTCACCTCTGGTGGAGGTGTTGACCAGTTGATCCAGGGTGTTCGAGTTTATAAATTCTAGGAAGCGTTGGCCAAGTGAGTTAGTACTGGAGTAGTTCTCCCAGTTAATGTTTGGGTAATTGAAATCACCCAATATTAGGGTGTTTGGTAGGACCTTCATATTTTCCAGTGTCTCCAGAAATGCGAAATGGGGGTTCTGAGTCATGGTGGGTGATCTGTAGCAAGCTACAATTTGAATTGCAGTTTTGCCTGTTGTTAGTTGCACATGGATGATCTCTGAGGCATCATGCTGCACCACTAACCTGGAGGTGTGGGTATCCTTGATGAATATGGATACACCCCTGCCTTTTGTGTTTCGGTCTGGGTTCTGTAGCTGAAAAGTATGGTATGAGTTATATCCTGGTAGTGCTGGAGTACTCCCTGGAGCCTTAAACCAGGTTTCTGTTACTGCACAGATGTCGATGTTCTTCATACTGAGAAGTGCCTCAAGTGCATGCATTTTGAAGTTTAGACTTCTGGCGTTGAGTAGCATTACCCTCAGTTTTTGGTTACTTGTGCTATTTACGGTGGTGGGTTTGTTTTTTGAGCTTTGGCTAATAAAAGCACTATGGGGGTGGCAAAAGCCTTGACCAGTATTTGAAAGCCTAAGTGTGACAGGTGCAAGCTGTCTCTTGCGAAGCAATGTGGCTGGTCGAGCATGTCATCCCAGGTGGACAGACACTGGATCCCCTTTGAAGGACACCAGAAACTTAGCCAATTGTTGAAATTCATATTTTTTTCTTTATACTGTGGCATCATTCTTGGTGAGGGCAGGATGCTACTCAGGGTCAGGGTCATACCGGCCTGGGCTACGTGATCAGAGAGCTCTTCCATGTCTCTTTTCATGTAGTCCAGGGAGGTATGTCTCAGGTCATTCACACCAACATGGACAATGACAGAGTCATATTTGTACTTGTTTTGGAGTGACCTGAGTGCTTGTGTTATGTGGCAGATCCTGGCATCTGTCAGGCAGCTAACTGTAACTGTCTCCTTGTCCAGCCTAGTAAGTGGGACGTCAGTGTGCCTAACTATAGAGTCGCCTATTACTAGTGTGTTGGGTATGTTATTTTGCCTTAAGGGCTGTGATTGCATGGCAAACTGATTGATTATGTGAAGTATGTGTTTCATGGTTTGTGATGGGGTGTGGAGGTTGCTTGGATGTCTGCTTTGGAGGTCTCTGTTGCTTTTGCAAATTTTTATTTAGAGCCTCTGAGTATGTTTTCGTGTATTTATGTGTGTTATTTGCCGTTGTTGGTTTAGTAGGTCTGTGTGAGATTTGTGGTGTGTTGCAAGTATTTTCCTTCTCCTCTTGACTGTCAGTTCCAGTCTTGGGTTGAGACAGCTTTGCCTCCAGTTTGGCTGTATAATTGCATCTGTTGCATATATTAGTGTTTGGTGGTAGGAAGAGAGGGTTGTCTGTGTACATGAGGCAGTTGTAATATTGCTTCAAAATGCCCAGATTCACCAGTTGGACTGGAGAGTACACCTAAAACTGCCCTTTGGACATGCCTGAATAGGTAAAGTGAGCTGTTTTACTGATTGGCTGGTAGGGATGAATAGAGAGCCTTGTCTTTCTGTACAGTATAGGGGGGTCTAGTGCTAGGGTTAATTAGTGCTTGCTATGAGTTTTGAGCAAGTGCTGGGCTGTGAAATGCATGGTTTGAGTGCTTAAGTTGAGAGTTTGTCTAGTTCCAAGGGAAAAATTGAGGAGTAGACTTTGTGGAGCTGGGAATAGTTTAACCCTAGCTAACCAGCACTGCCCGGTGCGCAAAACCACGTGAATGCGGTTTTTATAGCAGGGAAATGAAAGAGATAAAAACTAGCCCAAAATGACCAATAAACTACTAACTTCTAGGTTGAAACCACTCCTCCAGAGACAGATAGGCTGCTCAAAGCTCCTCTCTCTCACAGGTGAACAGAGAAACTTCCTCCTATCCAAGTAAGGTATGGGCAACACAGAAACTTGTAACACAGCCCTGAATTCAGCAATAACCTGAAAACTGGACTATACTAATTCAGAAAGGTGGGAAATAAGTATTTTTTTTAGTTTTTTTCACAAAATAAAGCAGATACAATAAAAAAACACTTTAAATGCACAGAAATGGCTATCGCACTTTAGTGTGTAGCCTACAACAGTTAAACAGATTATTTAAACACAAAAATGACTTAGTTCAAGTGCAGGCAGCAAATAAGTACAATATGTAGTAGAAACAAGCTTTTTAAATCACAGAAATGCTATAAAATTGGCATTTTAGGCGGAATTAGTTAAAGACAGCAAGAAAATGCAGAAAAATGATAATCACTTCAAAGTCTCTCTTTTGTCTCTCTGCTGCTGTAGCACTCTGCAGGACACCTGGCAGGCACTTGCTGAGCTGAATACAAGCTCAAACAAAATGAGCAAATGTGTTTTTTTTATAGCAGGGAAATGAAAGAGAGAAAAATTAGCCCAAAATTACCAATAAACTACTAACTTCTGGGCTACAGCAAACAAGGCATACACATTTCAGAAAGAAACAGTTCAAATAAGCAGGCACAATAAGCCTTTAACCAGAAATTCCCAGCTCAGAAGGGCAGAATCTAGCCTCTCCTCCCACAAGAGTGCAGACCACAGACCTTCTTAATGTAAAATAACTGGCCTGAAGCCCAAGTGCTTAAACCAGAACTAATGAGCTTTTAGAATAACAGACACTGAGCCTTCAATCAGCAATTCCCAACTTAGAAGGATGTAAGCTACCTGCCCTGCCACAACAATGCAGTCCACAAACCTTCTTAATGTAAATCAACTGGTCTGAAGCCCAAGTGCTTAAACCAAAAGGCTTAGAATAACAGTTACAATTTAATCAGGCTACTACCAAGCAGTAATAACTGCAGCAGAATAATAGAACTGAGTACTTTTAAGAAGAAGCACAAGCAAAATAAGGTAATAAAGTGGGAAGAAACACAATTACAGTAAAAGCAGAGGAATAAAGTGCAATTTTTTTATAACAATAGAAAATGAGCAAACTGATTTAAACAAATTACCCAATTAAGCAGTAAAAAAACTCAAAACTGAGCCCTGTTCCAGCAGTCTTCAATCAGACAAGTTCTAACCGCACAGTCCTGCCACTAGGGTGCAGGGGAACCTTCTCCAAAAAAGATGGCCTGGATTAGTGCTCAAGATATACAAACAAAGCTAGATTCAGCAGGCCTGAATCTAGTCTATGGTACAGCAGACGAGGCACACCAATATCAGAAAAACAGTTCAAATGAGCAGGCACAGTAAGCCTTTAACCAGAAGTTCCCAGCTCAGAAGGGCAGAATCTAGCCTCTCCTCCCACAAGAGTGCAGACCACAAACCTTCTTAATGTAAAATAACTGGCCTGGAGCCCAAGTGCTTAAACCAGAACTAATACACTTTTAGAATAACAGACACTGAGCCTTCAATCAGCAACTGCCAACTTAGAAGGATGTAAGCTACCTGTCCTACCACAACAGTGCAGACCACAAACCTTCTTAATGTAAAACAACTGGACTGAAGCCCAAGTGCTTTAACCAAAAGACTTAGAATAACAGTTACAATTTAATCAGGCTACTACCAAGCAGTAATAAATGCAGCAGAATAAACACAATTGAGTACTTTTAAGAAGAGGCAAATGCAAAATAATGTAATAAAGTAGGAAGAAACACAAATACAGTAAAAGCAGATAATGTGCAATTTTTTTATATAACAATAGAAAATGAGCAAACTGATTTAAACAAGTTGCCCAATTAACCAGTAAAAAACCTCAGAACTGAGCCGTGTTCCAGCAGTCTTCAATCAGACAAGCTCAGGGCCTAAGTGGGTATGCCTACTCAGATGTTCTCTCTGTATTAGGCAGGATGAGCTAATGAGACTAGACTAGGATAGAACTGGGATAGAGCTGAACAGATGGGAATGGTAGGAGTGTCTGAAATCAAAATATGATCTCACTGTACTCATTCAATTCCTGGCATCCCTTAAACCTCATTCCTCCTTCAAAGCATTATACTGTATGTATTGTTCTCACCATTCCTATTTTTTCCATGTAATTTGTTCCTACCATGTCCTAAAGCTACCACTTCCAGTTGTTTTATCTCTGTTATATTCACTACTTCTAGTACCATTGGTTGAGACTTTGATTTCCATTTTCTAGTAATTGCATTTTTGGCAGCCACTAGAATTAAACTCATGAAGGCCTTACTATGTCTACGCAATTCCAATTTTGTATCACAGATAAAAAATAAATATTTCCTTAGTTACACCAATTTGCTCACCCAGTATTTCTGATAGAGTAGTCTGGAGGGAATTTTAAAGTCTGCCAACTCATTACAATCCCCAAAAATATATTCCCAGTTACCTCTTTTGTCTCTGTTTTTGTGTGACTAGATCCAGTCTGTGAGGAAACTTGTGGTAATTGTCTCTGGCCATTTCCAAAAGAAAGGCTAAACACTTTTGCCTTGGCCAGAAGGGAGTCACCACAATGATCTTGGGGATTCCTTCTGAATCTTCAGAATTACCTTGAATATCAGAAAGGGTAGAAAAGCATACAGGAATATTCCTGTCCAAGGAAAGGAGAATGCATCTGTCTTCCAGGCCTTATTGCATGAAGTCCAGGAGCAGACTTTTGCCAGCTGATTGTTCATTGTGAAGGCAAAAAGGCCTACTTGAGGACCTTCCCAGAGATGGATCAGATCTTGGAAGACCCCTGATCTAGTTTCCATTCATGAAGGTCTGTCTTTCAGGCTTGTCTGCCACACAATTTTGCTCTGACAGAATATAGGAAATAGAGTGAGTTTCCGCTGCAAAGCTATATCCCATGATAACATGTCCTGTCTGCAAAGGAGGTAAGACCTGGTTCTCCCTCACTTTTTTATGTACACATCACTGTGTCATTGTCCTTAACAACTTGAAGTGGTTCTAGGGATGAAAAGGTGACAGAGAGTTGAGTGCCTTTATAGGGGCAAACTTCTCCTTTACATGTATGTGCTTGTGTCTGTCTTTGTTGTCCTCCTTTACATTTATGTGTTTGTGTCTGTCTTTGTTAACCTCCTTTACATTTATGTGTTTGTGTCTGTCTTTGTTATCCTCCTTTACATTTATGTGCTTGTGTCTGCGTTTGTTGTCCTCCTTTACATTTATGTGCTTGTGTCTGTCTTTGTTATCCTCCTTTACATTTATGTGCTTGTGTCTGTCCTTTTTGTCCTCCTTTACATTTATGTGCTTGTGTCTGTCTTTGTTATCCTCCTTTACATTTATGTGCTTGTGTCTGTGTTATCCTCCTTTACATTTATGTGCTTGTGTCTGCGTTTGTTATCCTTCTTTACATTTGTGTGTTTGTGTCTGTCTTTGTTATCCTCCTTTACATTTATGTGCTTGTGTCTGCATTTGTTGTCCTGCTTTACATTTATGTGCTTGTGTCTGTCTTTGTTGTCCTCCTTTACATTTATGTGTTTGTGTCTGTCTTTGTTATCCTCCTTTACATTGATGTGCTTGTGTCTGCGTTTGTTGTCCTCCTTTACATTTATGTGCTTGTGTCTGTGTTTGTTATCCTCCTTTACATTTATGTGCTTGTGTCTGTCTTTGTTGTCCTCTTTTACGTTTATGTGTTTGTGTCTGTCTTTGTTATCCTCCTTTACATTTATGTGCTTGTGTCTGCGTTTGTTGTCCTCCTTTACATTTATATGCTTGTGTCTGCATTTGTTGTCCTCCTTTACATTTATGTGCTTGTGTCTGTATTTGTTATCCTCCTTTACATTTATGTGCTTGTGTCTGTGTTTGTTGTCCCAGATACCTTGTACTTTTATCCACCTAGCAAAGTGCAGGGTAACTTTGGTAACTGACTGTTTTGGAAGGAGGAGAGGGGGAGAGGGAGAGACATGAATTCAGGGTACTTGATGTCTCCACCAAGTGATTTATCTTCTCATATAACCCAGATCTGGAATCTGAAAAGATTTATTTATTTTATTTATTTAACATTTGATAACATAATGAGTGTTGGTGCTGGGACCAAAGAGACTTCAGATACCACTGTGTCTTTCTCATGTGGGGTCTTGCCAGAGATATCATGAGAATCATAGATGCCATTCCTTCCCTTCCCATTAAGGGGACCCCAACCCCCCAACAGTCACAGAAGACATTGCTAATCCCCAGTCCATAATGGCTGTATAAGTAACACCAGAGGATTCAGTGGACAAACCCTGGAATAGATCTAAACATAGACATATTTTTTCCCTAGGGAAGAAAAACTCTTTTTACTGAGGTTCTCTTGGAATCCCAGCCTGCTTATGAGATCTCCCACCAATGAGATGAATTTCTGACACTTTGAGAAAGAGTCTGTATAGATAAGCAAAACATCTAAATATGGAAAATGTAGATACCATGTAGCCTGCAATGTGCTATAAATGGATCTAGATAATTTGTGAACACACTTGGGGCAGTGGATAGCCCAAAGGGTAAGGCAGAGAATGGATAATGTGATCCAGATGGAGAAAACCTTAAAAAGACATCTGAAGCCTTAATGGATAGGAATGTGATGATAAGCATCTTTTAAATCTAATGTTAGCAAAAATCTCAAATGGGGAAGAAGGGCTAAGAGAGTGTGTTGTGAAGGAGAGGGCTAAGAGAGTGTGTTGTGAAGGGATCTTGAACTTGGGTAGTATCACAAACTGGTTTAAGAAAAATGTCCATCCCTGACTTCCATGCATTTTCTTTCTTTTTTTTTTCTGGCATCAGAAACATTCTTGAATTGCTGCTTTCCCACCTACCTGTTGAAAAGAGAGGAATTTAAGGAATGGGTAGTGGAGATTATTTGATACCTATTAGGATAGAAATTTCTTCTGAAAATATAGCTAGGGAGTGGGATAAAATTAAGGTGGAGTTTGAAAATAGGGCGGAAATAAAAGAAAGGGAGCTATGGTTAAGAAGTAACAAGAAGTATTTAGAGGGACGGACAAATGTTAAAGTATTGCATAATAGGGGGATTCTCACAGAACAAGAAGAGGATCAACTGCAGAATGCTGGGCAGAAAATAAGGGATTACCTTGATAATGTACATGAGTTTAGAAAGACTGCTGTTAAGCAACTGTTTTTGATAATAACACTAGAGCACAAAAACTTTCAGCACAATGACTGAGGCAACAGAAAGTAGAAAGGGCTGTTCATAGGTTCATAGGTTGGTACTAGGCTATCGGCCGTAGGGCCTATACAAGCCTAGCCATAACAATCCCCTGGCTATTTTTACCCACAAAATTTACTTCTCTGGACCCCTGTCTAGCAGGACGACTGACATGATCCCCGGGGTGAATTTCTTATCTCCCATCCAATCATCAAGGTTCCTTTTGAAGAGGGCCAAGGAGGCACTCTGCTTGACATGTATGGGCAGTCTATTCCAGAGTATGGGGGGGGGTCTTTGGGTCAGGAACCTATCCCTCCAGCATGTTTTGTTTATTGTGATGACAAGTTTTAGATCCCTGGAGCGTGTGGCTCTGAGGGATTGGGATTTCTTTAAGTGGAGCATGTCCAACAGCTCAGGGTTTGACATAGCCTTGTATGTTAAGCAGAGATCGCCTCTGAGTAAACAATATGCCACAGAGTATAGCTGGAGTTTTTTTAGATGGACAGCATATGGCATCTGCTTTAGGCCTGTGATTCTTTTAGTGAGGTATTTCTGTGGCCTTTCCAGTTGTTGCAGATGTCTTGTGAGGTACATATCAAATGGGGCATTATACTCTATAATGGGTCTAATGAGGGATGAGTACAGTGGGACAATGACCTCCTTTTTTCTGGATGAAAAGCCCTTAATGATGAGGTGTGCCACATAGAAGGATTTCCTGACTGTTGTGGCAATGTGGTTATTGAAAGTGAGACCGCTGTCCACCTGTGTCCTTAAGTCTCTCATCACACTTTCAATGTTTAGTGTACTGCCACCTATGTGGTAATTCATGGGTACATATTCTTTTCCAAAGGGGATAACTATACATTTCTTGGCATTAAGCTTGAGCCCACTGGCACCAGGCATCTGTTTCTGTAAGGCCCTTTTGTAGAATATCCACATCATTTTGGGATTCAATAATGGCTCCCAGTTTGCAGTCATCTGCAAACTTTGCTAGCCAGAGTCCCTTAGTGTTGGTCTGTACTTCAGAAAAGTAGATGCCAAACAAGAGTGGTCCCAGGACTGAACCCTGAGGTACTCCACTTGTCACTTGTTTGGTGCTGGATTTGGAGTCGGCTACTTTTACAGTCTGGGTTCTGTCAGTAAGCCAGTTAGCAACCCATCGAGTGATGTAGGGATTTATGCCCAGCTTAGTAAGCTTATCTATGATTTCAGAGTAGGGGGTGGTGTTGAAGGCCTTGGCGAGGTCCAGATAGGCTGTGTGGACCACCTTACCCTCTTCCACAGCTGTGGAGACTGATTCAAAGAAGTCAATCAGATTCAGGAGACAAAATCGGCCCTTTAAAACCCAAACTGGGTGGGGTCCAGTGTTTGAAGGTTGCCAATGTCTTTGTTTATAAGTTTCATGATAATGCGTTCCATGCCCTTGGAGATCAGGCTTTTCAGACTGATGGGACGATAGTTCCTGGGATCCAAGGCGGATCCCCCCTTGTGATGTGTGATAACTGTAGCTGTGCGCCATTCAGTGGGCATGAAGCCTGAGGTGAGGCTATGATTAAACATGACACTTAGGTGAGATGCCAGTTCATTTTGTAGTTCATGTAGTACACAGCCTGGGATGTCATCTGGTTCCATGGATGCTGTATTCTTAGCTTTGGAGAGTGCGGTTTCTACCTATGTGGTCGTGATTACCAGAATTTGGCAATCTTTTGGTATTGAGATGGGCCCTTTAAGTGGTGAGGGGGGTGATGGTGGCACTAAATCGATCTGCCAGGATATTGGCAATATCCTTGGGATCAGTATATTTAATGCCATTCTGCTGTAGCTCAGAGCAGATCTGAGCATTGCCATTTAGATTCTTGACATAACTATAGGATGCTTTGTGGTTGTCTTTGGAATCTTTGGCCAAGCTCAGGGAGACTATAACAAGGAAGGTAACCAGAGATCCTGTAGAGGTATTAGAAATATTTTGGAAATTCTATGAAAGTCTGTATAAAGCAGAGAAATATGGAAATCAAGACAAGATACAAGTGGAAATGTTTATGGAAGAATTAAATATACCAAGGTTAGCGGTAGATGAGTCTCAATTACTAATGGTTAGGATAGGAGGAGATGAGATAAAAATTGTGATGTCTAACCAACCTACAGGAAAATCCCCAGGAATATATGGTATTCCTGTGGCTGTTTAGAAGATGGGGGAAAAACCTGATAAAAATCTGGACAGTTTTGTTTAATAGTATTTTAAGAGAAGGAGAAGGAGGAGAACTACCAACATACTGGAAGAAAGCAGTGATAGCTTTAATACCTAAAGAGGGTAAAGATCCATCAAACCCAGTTTCATACAGGCCCATTTCTATACTAAACCATGATTATAAGGTGTTTATGTCTATAATGGATAAAAGAATGACAAAAGTAATGTCAAAATTGATAGATATGGCTCAATACGGTTTTGCGGAGGGGAGGCAAACATTTGGTAACATTAAGAGAAGATTGATGATCCAGAGGGAATCAGAATATAAGAAAACGCCATTGTTGTTGGTGGGTCTTGATGCAGAGAAAGCATTTGACAGAGTGAGTTGGAACTTTATAAGCAGAGCAATGGAAGCATTTGTATTCCCTGAAAAAATTATAAGGTTGATTAGGAGGATATATGAGAGATCGGAGGTGAAAATTAAAGTGGGTGGGGTCCTCTGATAATCTCTGCTTGAGCAGAGGAACCAGGCAGGGGTGTCCTCTTTCCTCTTTGTTATTTGCATTATATTTAGAACCATTGGCAAAGCAAATAAAGAACTCAGAAATTCAAGGATATAATTAGTATGGTAGTTAAGAAATGCTGGCTCTATTTGCAGATGATATTATTTTATACCTGACAAAACCAGAAAGAGACATCACAGTGATATGGAACATTTCGAGACAGTTTCACACCTTTTCGGGATATAAAATTAATGAAGCTAAAACAAAGGCAATAGTGGTAAAATATGTACCCACACATGAATTGGATCAGCAATATTCTTATTTATGGGGACATGATAAAATTAATTATTTACGAGTATGGATTAAAAATGATTCTGGTATGGCAGCTAAGGATATGTGGGAAGAGACTAAAAAAGATAATACAAGAACTGAGAAAATGGAAGCTTTGTTATATGGATATGGATAGTAAGATACAAGCAGTCAAAATGTTTTTAGTCCCTTTATTTAGTCTTGTACACAGGTCAGGCATATTTTTATCAACCAGAGGAGAAGTTGTGGGTAGCAATTAATAAAGAGCTGAAGGACTTTATCTGGGAGGGGAAGAAGGCAAGAGTCAAGTGGGATAAGCTGATTCTTCCAGTAGAACATGGCGGATTGGGATTACCCAATTTGAAGGGGTATTTCAGGGCTACACAGTTAAGGCTGCTATACATAGCACAAGCAGAAAACTATAATTCAAGGTGGAAAGGGATGATGTTGAAACAGGGGGAAGCTCAAGAAACAAGGAGAGACTGGAATTTTGTATGCAGGCCTTTAAAGAGAATAATAACAATAATCATACCTAATATTATATCCATAAAGTAGCAGAAAGTATTCCAAGAACTAAGCCAACACAGGAATGGAGAAAAGAGATTCTGTCGATAAGGATAACTGCAATTAGGTGCATAGACAATGGGCAAGAGGGGCTGGAATATATTGGAGAAAACTAGCAAAAGAACCAAGGTATTGGGAGAAAATAACTAGAGAGGGGAGATGATAGAATAGGAAGATGCCAAGAATTTATTTGGACTGCAGGTTAGAGATTGCCTTCCCTATCAAGGATTGATATAGGCAAAGAGAAAGAAATAGGGGGGTCCTAAACAAGAGACCAGCACTGGTAGAGTTTTTAGTAGAATCTAGAACAGAAGCTGACATCGAAAAAGGAATAATTAGTAGAGCATATAAAATATTGCATGATAACTATAAGAATCAGTAAAGGAGGTTAGAAAGCATTGGGAACAGAGATTGGATAAGCAATTCACAAAGAAACAATGGGATGATATATGTATATCTCCCAGATATGCAACAAAATCTAGAAGATTTAGGATTTTTTCTTGGAAATGTTTACATAGATATTTTTATACTCCAAGTAGACTTCAAAGAAATTTTCCTTGGTTAGACAGCAAATATTGGAGGTCACAGGGAAGAAAGAGGTAATTGGGAACATAATTTCTGTGAATGCAGTGAGTTGGTGGACTTTAAGGATTCCCTGTGTGATGCACTGTCATAGATGCTGGGTGGGCAGATTTATGTGATGAGGGAGATGAGGGAGATGATTTTTCTGAGCTATGATACAGAATCAGAATTGCCTAGACATGGTAAGGCCTTGCTGTATCTAACTATGGTGGCTGCCAAAAAAGCAATTACTAGAAAATGGAAATCAAAATCTAAACCAAATATATTAGAAGTAGTGAATATAGTAACAGAAATAAAACAACTGGAAATGAGATCTTTAAAAAAGGTAGGAACAAACTACAAAAAAAAATGGGAAATTGTGGGAACAATACATACAGGAGAGGGATGAGTTTTAAAAGAAGGCATGACTTAAATGAGCTATGTAATGTTTGACTGAAAATTATTGGGTAGATTATAAATGATGTATAATGTTTGCAACTGGGAGTGTGTTGGTATGGCTTGTGATGTAAAATGCTTGCAACTAGGATTGTGTCAGTGTGGTTTGTTTTAATTTATATAAATATATGATTACTTATGTCATGTCATGGTTTAATAAAGATGTTTCTTGTTTAGAAAAAAGGGGCAGGAGTTGAATAATTTATGTAATGTTGCTTAGATTATATGATATCTAGCAATATATATGAAGTATAATGTTTGTTAAATTTAACTTGTTAATACAGTTTGATTACTTTTATATAAATGTAAATGTGCCTGTGTCACAAGTGATAATTCAATAAAGGTGTTTTAAAAAAGTAAACATTCTTTAATGAAAACCTCTTCCCCACTAGGAAAAGGGAACTATTTCTATTACCCCCTCCTGATAAAGCATGTGCTGTAGGGCAAGAGGGAACAAAGGGATTTGATCTGGGGATATGTAATAATTCCCTGAAAAGGAGGGATCTCTTCCCACTGAGTCCATCTAAGAACCCATTTGTCTGAAACAACCAGTTGCTAAAGGGAGAGGTATGGAGTATATGACTTTCTGGAAAGGATAAAAGGCTGCCAGGGTGGAAGGTGAGACAAGACCCCTCACATACTCATTTTGACTTTTTTGACTGTTCTTTGTTCTGGAGGGGAGCATCCTGGTTTCTTTTAGGGAACCTCCCCCACTGTTTTTTTAATGTCTGCTTACCAGCATATTTCTGAGATTGTTTGTTTTGTTTTGTTTCTTGTCACAGTTGGACAAGGGAGCAAAATAACCTTTGGAAAATTTAGAAAGGGAGAGAGAAAAAAGATATTCCCTGTTCATCAGCTTAACACTCTCATCGCAATTTTGATAACCTTTGCAGCAGTGGGACCAAAATCTCTAAACAAAGGTGAATTTAAAAGCTCATTTTTACATCTTCTAGGAGGTTCTGAGAATGAAGCCAAGCAAACCTCCTCAACACAATACAAGTGGCATCTTCACTGGATGTAGTATCTACAGTCATAAACGCACTTTAAATGTGTAGCTACCTGAAAAATAAAAGAAGCCAAACCACACAAAGCAGATTTTTCATCACAGGGAGGAACTGCAGATAAAACAGTCCTCATATTTTCATGGTTAGTCACAATAAACTTTAACATAGGAGTCTGACAACTCAAATTTATAAAAAGTAAAGTTGCAGAAGCAAACACTTTTCCCCAAACTTGGAAATGTTTTACCATCCTTGTCAAAAAGGGAAGGGTTAGAATTAAAATGTTTGACAACTGGATTGACTAAAGCTAGAGCTACTGGGTCATGTTTGGGAAGAGTGTATAAAAACTTAAAAGACTGTGTAACTTTATACATACTATTTGCCTTTTTGGGGGGCAGTAGGCTGAGTCTCAGGAAAATTGCAGGCAGTGACACAAACTTCCTCCAGAGCTGACAGAACTGGGGAAATGGGTAAAGGTTCAGGAAATTCCTTCTGTAACAGCTGATAGTATTTTCTGGGGGACTGAGAAACCTCAGTGTTCTCCAACTGAATACACTTGCACATTCTGGAAATAGTTTCAGAGAAAGAGAATCATTGATAGGGATATTTAGGTAACATGCTCTCCTCTGAGTCAGAATCGGAATTCTGAGAGGAGAAACATATCTGTTCCATCACATTCCTCTCTGGATTTAATTTCTTGAATCTCTTCAGGAAAAGAGGAATCCCTTATTCTTTTACCAGAAACAACCTGATAAGAAAGGTGAATAACCTGTACAAGACCCTGAGCCAGACTTAATAAACTACTCCTGTCCAGTGAAACTGGAGCAGGAGAAGCTATAAGTTTAGTTTTCTGTTTCTTTTTGGCAGGAAAATTAAGGCAAACACATTTTAATGGCATCAGTAGCTTCCTCAGGGATGGGCACAACATTCTGGCTAATTAGGGGCATTTTCCCTGCCCCTTCTTGCAACCCCAACAAAAGTGGTTTTCCCTTGCGGACTAAGGGGAGCCCAGTAGCTGCAGAGGACATTGCTAACCCACAGACAATAATGGCTCTATTTGCTACACAGAGAGATCTAGGGAAAAAGTATAGTGGTCTGAGGAACCAGCTTGGCCACAGCAGAGACTTTCACCTGCATCTGAGACAAATTACTAGCCTGCAGTGGTGGAAAGCACATTTACTGAATTATCACTTAAGACACAGGCAAAACTACATTTATATAAAATAAATGAAATCATGTGAATAACTTCTACTAGCTAAGAATTATGATCTTTGATGTATAACAAAATATTTAATGACAATTACTCAGATAAAATTGTGTTGCCTGAGCAGCACTAAACACTCCAAAATGTTGTTTCTTTGTGGTCAAAACAACCACACCTCCCATGAACTGGTGTATTATAATCACTTGAAGTTGCTGCTTCACAATAAAAAGGAGCTGGTTTCCTGAAAGGATGAATTTGCGGAAAAATGCCTCCTGCTACAATAAAATAGCTAAATTTGCCACCATTCTCCCTGATAGAACCCACCATTGTTATAGCATAAAGCAATTATACTGGCTTGAACTGCAAAATTACCTAACATACTTACAACTAACTACAGCACACAAACTCATTCATCATCCAGAAGAATGCCCTACACTTCAAAATTTATTACTGCCCTACTGTCCAGCAAGGGACCTCGACTCTAGTAACACATTCTTATTGCTTACAAATACATAATGCTGCAGGAGACTCGCTCTACTCTCAATATGTTGCTAAACTCTGGAATCGTATCCCCACACAAATAAAACTCTCCAACAAATTCAATAGTTACTCAATAAACAACATCTTAACCATTTCTGGTCCTGCACATGCTCATCACAAGGTTAAGACTTTGTGTTCACCTTATGATGATCTACAAATACATAGTCTCAACCTTTCACTGAAATAACAGTACAATTTTTATACATAACGGCTACCTGTATAATCCATTAAGTTGCATGTGGGCTTTCTCTTTAGTAACTTCCACATCTGCAAAATCTTGACTATATAAATATAAATACTGTTTGTGTATAACTGTAAATAGAAATACCAACTGGAACTTGGTATAATGCAATGTAAGCAAATGGAGCTTTTCTCCCTTGGCCTCCACTGAAAATGTATATTTCTCAGTTAGACCTTCCTGGCAAACAAAGACAAAATAAATTAATGCATTTGCTGAGTAATATTTGCTGAAGTTTACATTGTCAGCTGTTCTTTCAATTGAAAAAAGGAATATTGCAATAAAATGAATAATCATTTTCCCTGAATAGCTGTGAATACTTCTCAACCTCTTTGTGCACGAATTCTGGTTAAAGCCTAAAATAATGGTAGGACAAAGGCAAAAAGTAGAGACAGATTTTAAATATTGGTCTTATAAACTTAAAATGTTGCTAGAATAATAGGATTTGCATTAGCATGCATTGTCCGAAGGAAATTAAGTCTGAAACTCAAATGCATGTCATTATTTAGGGATTTCAATCCTCAATGATCTTCCAGAAAACCACAAATATTATGAGAACAGAACAAAAAATAAGAGGCACAAATCTGGAAATTCTGCAAAAATCTGTACAGTTGAGAGGTATGCATACTTTAAAGTTTAAAAAAATAATGTTCTTAGGAGTGACCTTCCTTATGTCTGATTCTGAACCCTTTACAAACTCATGCATGCTCACACGTACTCACACATACTTGCATACTCGCATACAGGCAGTAGCCCACATTCACATATGCACTTGTATAAAGTCATATACATGTACTGACATACTCGCATATGTGCACTAGTGCACATTCACATACATGCACTCATGTATATATATATATATATATATATATATATATATATATATATATATATATATATATGTTGTTGTATTTTTCTGCTTTTCCCGGTTAGGGGTCGCCACAGCGGAACTCTGGTCCGCTAATGATTGGCAGTAGATTTTTACATATTGAGTTGCCAGCCCTAACGCACAACCTTCAACGAAGGTACGCCCATTCACACATGTCTCCACACAGAAGACGCCTTAGCTGAGAATCGAACAGGACAACATCTTACTGTGAGGTGACAACGCTACCGCAGCACCACCACGACAGCGCTTATATACACACACACATACACACACACACACACACACACATGCACTCGTACATACCTGCATATACATATGCATTCATGTACAGTCACATACACTGGCATATATGCACTCATGGACATCACAGACAACCAGACACACACACACACACACACACACACACACACACACACACACACACACACACACACACACACACACATATGAGCGCACACACGCACACACACGAGCGCACACACGCACGCACACACACACACACACACACACACACACACACACACATGTGCACGCACACACACACACACACACACACACACACACACACACGCGCACACAGGAACATACACACGCTTTCTCTTTTTCTGATGTCCTTTCTCTCTTTTCTCTGGCAGTATAGCTTTCTTTATTTTAAGAAAGAAATCTGAGTGAGGAGCTGGTGGGACTGTTAATGACTTTATTTAAAGTGGAGGGGTGCTCGCCCCCCTTGCCCTATGGTTTTGTCACCCTTGACTCCACCTCCCAGTTATAGCTGTATAATGCAGAAGTGAAGCAGTGGTTTATTGCTGCATGTCTATAGCTGATCTCATAGCTAGCCTAGACCAAATTACTTAATGCCAACCTGGTTTTAGTGCTTGAAGCTATTTATTTCTATATTCATTTATTAGTTACCCCAAATCTACAACTTAACTAGGAACCATAAGGTTATGTTCTCCTATTTTATCCACCAAACCAACCTGATAGCCAGGTTAAACTTCAATATTAACTGCATAAGGATAACTTAAGCAACAAATTAAATTTTCATCTTCGATTTTTCTTGAGCAAATACTTTAAGATAGGAATTGATAACATTATCATATTCTTCTATTCTTCCCAGACACACCTCACTCCTTTGGCCAAAATGGAAGGTCAGCAAACTAGTTTACTGTCTGTTGCCAGCCTCATACCCCTTGTAATACTTAGGCAGTGTAAGAATTGCCTGATGCTCACAAACAAGGATCCATTACTTAACTTGTCACTGTCTATTTGTGAGAGATGTGAGTGTCCTGCCAAATTTGAGGCCAAACTCCCATGAGCAAGCTCATCAAAACACAACAAAAAAACCTACCCACACTGCAAGGGACTAGTAGGTGCAAGTTCCAGCATAAACTAAGCACTGCATTGCCAATCAGAGACAACAAAGCTGTGAATCAGCATGAAACTGCTCATCCCAGACTAATAACATCTAATCAATCTTCAAATGCAAACAGAAATGTACTAGTTAGGCACATGAACTGTACACTCATGAGGCTGGACAAATACAGGGTGACAAGAAGCTATCTGTAAGGAGTCACGATTGTCAATGCCACAAGTCTCCTTGGACCATTAAAACACACAAACTGAGAACAGCATGGCCCATGTTGGGGTTAATAACCGGGTACATAGAACCCTGGGGAATATGAAGAGATATAACAGTTCTCTCCACACATGTCACAAATGTAGGAAGACCCTAGTATTGAGTGGTATTGTTGCACCACCAAAAATGATGTTGAGGTATAAAGTGAAAATGATTGGCTTTAACAACTGAAAAAAGAGTGTTATTCTAGCAAGATCCCATATGTATCAGCATGGGATGAGATGGTTGACAACCATTCTTGCTTCACCAAGGACAGTCTGCCCCTTTCATTTCAAGGCTTTTGCATTCTAGCAAAAGCCCTTGTAGCCCCCTTAGTGCCTTTTTAGGCAGGGTCCAGCTGATGAGCTTCCCAACCTAACTTCACAGCAAGCCAACCATTAGACTACATGTAGGTGGCACTACTTAATACTAGAAACTTAAACAACAGGCTGCAGGACCTTGAGGCCCTCTTGCATGTGGAGCACACCTGTGTATGTCTTGTTACAAAAGCCTGGCTTAACTGTCCAGAGAGCACTCCATCAATACCCAGGATTTGTGCTTCCTACTCATTTAGACCTGAGAGAAACTGTGGTGGTGTATCCATATTTGTTAGACACCACTTTACCTCAATCAGTTCATAGCATACTGCAGAACTCTCTCCATTTCTGCATAGAATCACACAACATTCTTAAATATTCTGGATGAACTACCAGTAATTAAGGCTGATCTTGGATGGTTTTAACTACTTAATGATTAACTGGGGGACCTAAATCACCAAAGCAGGATATGCACAAAAATTATTAGATTTTATAAACAAAAATTCTCTGGACCAGATTGTTAAAAACCCTACTAGAAATAGAATACACTTGAACTTGTCATATCAAATGTTGCATCTGTATGTACTATCCATAAGGTGTCCCCCTTACTGGTCAAATCAAACCACTGACTAGTAAACTTCTCCAACAGAATCTCCAAACCATTAGAAACAAATATCACAGAACAAACATACAAATCTCATACAATGTTATGATTAAATCTCTAAATTTGAATATAATGGCGTTACTATAATGTTGATACTGCAAAGAGCTATACAGAAATGTTCTACTCACATCTGGACAAATTTATTAAATTGGCAGCCCTCTACTAAATCCAAGAAAATGGGAAAGTCTAAATACAAGGTCATCAAACATTAATCAACCAAGTAATAAAAGGAAGAAATCCCTAAACGTATATAACAAAACAAATGACCTCTACATTAAGAACACCAAACAACTAGATAACAAATTAAAAAAGGACATACAAAAAACAAAAGCATCTCATGAACTTAGACTAGCTTCAGAAGCCAAAGACATCTGCAAAACCTTCTTTAGTTATGTCAGAAAATTAAGAATAATACCTAATAATGCAGCAAGCTTATTCATAATGGTACTGACTACTGCAATCTGGCTAACAAATTCAGTGCCAGCTTCACCCCAGAGATATCTGTTCCAAACCCACTTATCTCTGATGGCATCCAGCTACCAACATTATGCAGGAGCATGTAATGAAGGTGCTCTTCAAAATTAAACACCTCATCCTCATCCTGGTTGTCTTATAAACAGCACTAATCAAGCAAGCATTAGCAGACCCACTCCTTAGCCTCTTCATCCAGAACCTAACAAATGGTTTTGTCCCGAGGAAGTAATGCACAGCTGTAGTTATGCCACTTCACAAGGTTAGCCCTATCACAGACCCCATTAATTACAGATCCATCAGCCTAATGAGTCTTCTGTGCAACTTCATGGAACATATAACTGATCTTTACTATGATATCAAAAATCTTATCAGACTCGACCCAAGCACTTATATCAATGGTCGATCCTGTCTAATAAATATTGTAATCCTCTTTGATAGGGATATTCAGACTGTATACAGTAGAGAACAGAATATACTTGATCTGGTCATATCAAACTTAGCATTTATATGTACCATCCCCAAGGTATCCTCCCCACTGGTATATCTCAACTTTGCTAAGAGATTTGATACCATACCACATTTAAATATAATAAGCAAATTGAAGAAACTCCATATTGACCTGACTCTGGTTAGGTGGATAGCCAAATGGCTTCGAGAGAGGACTCACAGTAAAAGAAGGGAGGGGGTACATTCACTGACAGCAACAGGGTGACCAATGGAGTTCCACAGGGATCAGTGCTGTCACCTCTCATTTGGCATCTACTTCTTAATTATAAACCTACCAAATAAGGAGTTTTGGTTAACAAAGTCCATGGACGGTTGTAAGCTTGGAGTAATCCTTAAACTGCACTCCAAAATATATGCACTCCATTATGAGCTTACACTTGTCAGGAGCCAGCGTACTAAAAATGAGTTTAAGCTCAATGCCAAAAAGTGAACATTGTAGCATTTGGTAAGCACTCATTAGCTCCTGTTTATTTTTGGTGGTGATAGGGATTAAACAATAAAAGTGCACTCGTATCAGTAAAAGGAGGACTTTTCCACTTGGATATCAGAGTAAAAGTAGGTAGGGCAAGATCCATCAACCTGAAAGAAGAAGAAATGTAAGTAATCAAAAAAAGAAAGAAAACTCTGCTGAACCAGCAAAGAGTGTGCTAAAAGAGGGAACTCTGTAGAAAATAACAGCTCTTGAGGAAATTCAAAGCGCAAAAAAAGAAACCAAATTAAAAGATGTTTTTTTCCAAGGTTAGGAAAGTAAGTACAAACTAGAATCATACATGCAGGAAAATGTCAAAAATGTTAGAGAAATGGCAGAAGCAGTTATTGAGTATTCTGATCATCTGGAGTTCCTGATACTCAAGAACTGAAGGCAAAAGTGGTCGTTTCTGAAGCTAGATATACTGACAGTAAAGCTAATATACCAGGAAAACAGAGCCAGGAGGAAAAAAATCCAAATAAATGGAGCATGGAAAGGGCTAGGAGGCAGTAAGCTCAAGAACTATAAGATAGAAGAAAAGCAGGCAAAATTGTCCCAAATGACAGAAGAAGACATACTACCAGAAACAACCCACAGAACAGAATAGCATGGCAGCGTACATGAGATTAGACAAGGAACACAAGGCCCATACTGGTTCATATTTCTTCATATTTGACAAAAGATATCATGCTATCCCAACTATGGAAGCCTGGGAATAGATTAAAATTTGGAGACTCACCGGTCTATGTGGATTTGAACTTTTGGAACATACCAGGAATAGATTTACATCATTTGTTCCACTACAGAAGTGTTGCAAGATTAAAATAACAGAATACATACTAATGTACCTAGCTACCATAAAACTGTTTCTAGCAACAGAAGCAAAATCGTTTTCTATTCCAGAGGGATCTCTAAAGGAACTGAGAAGAACTAATCGGCCTTGCGGAACCACATGAACACCAACCTAATTGTGAAGCATCGGGAGTGAATGAGCAGATGGGTCCCAAAGCTATCTGGTGAACATACCTAGAATATTGTTCCCCTTATTTCAAGAATTATCAATCACTGATGAAAAAAGCTGACATAATCCATTCCTTTAGGGTGAAAAGATTCAGGGGTGTAATGGAAGATTCTGAAGCTGCTAATCCCTGCAGGAAAGACTGTATACACTAAAAATGTTTTTCTTTTATAGATGACTTTTTAGTAATTGAGTAAACATTATACAAGTGTTATTATCTTGTAGTGCATGGAGCACACTGAATATTCTCAAAAAGTGTCTAAATTATATCCTGTTTCAGCACTCTTAAAGAGCGAGACCCAACCTTAACAATGTTTGGAGTGGTGCTTAATAATTGTTAAGCACCCCTACATTGTTAAGGTCGGATATGCACTAAAAACAGACATCACTGACCAGAAAACAGGAGCAGCAGGACATGAAACAGCTTTGTTTCAACTCCTGTTTCTGCCTGCTATCTTCTAAAATTGACATGCATTTTGAATTAAACTGTTTCCCTTTTTTTGAAAATCTAACTTTTGACTAGCTTGCAGTACATGGAGAAGATAAATCTCTGTGCACTACAGATAATTATGTTTGGATCTGCAATTGTAATGAAGAATATGAAGAATTGTGTATTTGTTCATGGATGTCAAGATTCACCTCTCGAGCTTCACTCTAGAGGTGCATTTCTTGGGATTCATGTCACAAACACATAATATGTTCATTACAATCAGTGACCCGATCATAATTCTCTATATTATGATAGGTCACATGATTTTAAAATCATGCAAACTAAGACATGATGCATGATGTATAGTTTTGCTATAAAGGCTGGTTGTCAAGACAACAAATTAATCTTGCAATAGTTATGTGTGATGAAATCAAGAGGTGGGACAAAAAGCAGATTTATGGACTAATAGTCTAAGTGGGAGGGATAGGCAGGAGAAACTAAAACAAAAATGGAATCCTGCTCCAAAGACTAATGAATGCAACAGACAGCAGCATGATCTTAAGCGAAGGATAAGGCAAAAAGAGCATGAAATATGCTAGAAAGTGAGAAGTTATCTGCCAATATATGACACAGTTGTGAAAAGGGGAACATTTATAAGAGAAAACAGGAAACTGTTGGGAAATGTTAAGAAGCAGGATGGTTGGGGGTTGGTATAATGGTTAAGGTGCTTATCTTCCAAACAAAGTGTACAAGGTTTGATTCTCAGGGAGAAATTGTCAAGGAATAAAATGGCCCACAAGAGCAGCTAGTCTGGTATTTAATTATTTGTCTGTGACTTAAACAGAACATGCTGGAGAGACAGATGTGTGTTCCAGACACTGCCCCTCCTATGGAACAGGTTTCCCATTCATGTGAACCTGGATTACCCATGTAATGCACCAGTTTTATAACCCAGACAAGTGAATGGGGAATATGAAACTTACAACAAGCCTGGTGTCCATGTCCCTTATGGACAGAGGTAGCTTATAAGTGCCTGGTCCTATTTGGATACAGGTCATCATTATTTTCTTGAAAACTTATTAGGCTTACAAAGACCCCTCGGGTCATTAGCCTAGTAACAGTCTATGAATCTATGAGAGGGAGTGGAGCCACCTAATTCCAAGCAGAAAGCCAGACAAGTCCACAGATGTACAGTAGGCTAATGATCACTGAGGCCTTTTTAATTCTAGCCATGCTTTCCAAATCTTTGACAAGTTCTGTAATTGATAAGTGCAAGCAGCGGCTTGGGAGGTGAAACATTTGCAGGCTGCATGTGTCCATTAGAGACAGTTTATGGTAGATAGCTTGGTGATATATCCAATCAGATGATGATGTCAGGTATCAAAATATAATACAGCTGAGGTAGAGGTTATGAGGGGTCAAGCAATTGAAATCATGGTAACAGGAAATAAAACATTTAAAAACAGAAGTATCTGATTTAGAAGGGAGATAATACTTATTAAATCATCCACATCACATAAAGTATCCACCATAAAACAATATTCATCCCTGTCCATTTTCAAACACAACTTAGATCTACTGATGAGAAACAGAAATGTTACCCCAGGACTGCCTCCTGTACTACCAATGAACATATACAGCTTCTAAATGCATTATCCCATGCATGGGTCCCCTCAAATTATCTATGGTATGATTTGAGTTATTCTCATTAGGGGTAATATATAATTATCAACCATGGGATGGGTAAGGCCACTCTATAACCAAATGGGACAGGTTATTTTGATCCCAAAAAGAAAAATTGGCTAGGCTCAAAATGGCCAACAAGGCCAACTTGCCTAGTACTTAGCTATGAACCTATTAAATGAAAAAAGACTTGTAGCAAAAGCTTGATGTGTTGAACAGAATGTGACTAAAGTCAGCAAAGTGAGGGGGAATGACTAAAATACCTTCAAGTGATACCACAGTACAAGGACACAATGATTGACTTCAACAATTGGCTAAGCTTCTGGTATCATTCTAAGGGGATCCAGTATCTGCCTGGAAACACATGGTCAACAGACCACAATGCTTTGCCAGAGATGGCCTGCACCTGTCGCCTCTGAGATTCTGGATACAGGCTAAGGCTCTTGCTGCCCCTATAGTGCCTTTTTTAGGCAAGGTTCAAATGACAAATTCACCACCGTAACAGGTACAGGCAAGCAAAAACTGAGGGTAATGCTACTCAGTGCTAGAAGTCTAAACCTCAGTATGCACTCAGTCGAGGCACTCCTTAAAATCGAGAACATCGATATCTGTGCAGTGACTGTGACCTGGTTCAAGACTCCAGAGGGCACCCCTCCATTACCAGGCTATAATTCATACCACACCTTTCATTCATCTAACCTGGACTGGAACACTAAAGGCGGAGGTGTATCCATATTCATTAAGGATATCCACAACTTCAGGCTAGTTGCTCAACATAAAGCATCCAAGATTATCTAAGTGCAACTAACTCTGGGCAAAACTGCAATCCAAATTGTAGCTTGCTACAGATCCCGCACCATGCCCCAGGATTCCCGCTTCTCTTTTCTTCATATACTGGAAAATATAAGGATTCAACCAAACACCCTAATAATGGGCGATTTCAACTACCCCACCATTAACTGGGAAAACTACTCATGTACCAACTCCTTCACTCAATGCTTTCTGGAATTCATAAATTCCAATGGCCTGGATCAACTTATCCACACCCCCACTAGGGGCAACAATATCCTAGATCTAGTCATTACCAACATGAGTGACCAGGGTTCCTCACCTGAAGTCAACTCCTCATTGGTCAGACCTGACCATAAGCTAATCACCCTAGATATCCACATCCCACCCCTACCCCCATTAAGGAAACCACAGTAAAAAATTTCTCCAAAGCCAACTTCATGCTTCTTAAGACAGAAGTGGCAAACTTCATGACACCCATGCAGATGGACAATACAGTTACGACTGGTGAATCCTACACAAATGCACTCTATAAGCACTTACACAAGTGCATGGATCATGCTATCCCTAACAGAACCAAGACACTATCCTCCAAAAAAAGGAAGCCAATCTGGTGGTTCCCTGCCATAAACAAACTCTACAACAGAAGGAAGAAACTCTTGCAAAAGAGAGTAAAATCTCATGAGTGGAGGAGCTCTCTGGTCAGCCTCAGTAAGAAGCTAAGATCCCTCATAAAATACTCCAAAGCTAGCTATGAAAATAAAATCACCACTGATTCTAAGGACAACCACAAAGCATTCTATAGCTATGTCAAGAATCTCAATGGCAGTACCCAGATCTGCACTGATACAGCACAATGGCATGAAAATTACAGAACCAACTGATATTGCCAACATCCTGGCAGATATTCAGTGCTAACTTTACCCCCCCCCCCAAGGGCCCATATCTATTACTGGAAGAATGCAGAGTCCCTGTAATCACAACTACAGAGGTAAAAACTGCACTCTCTAAAGCCAAGAACACAGCATCCATGGGACCAGACAACATCCCATGCTGTGTTTTACACGAACTTCAGAACAAATTGGCTCCCCATCTAAGTACTATATTCAATCATAGCCTCACATCAGGTTTTGTGCCCACTGAATGGCACACACCAACAGTTATCCCACTCCGCAAAGGAGGAGCCACCACAGACCCCGGGAACTACCGTCCTATTAGCCTGATGAGCCTGGTCTGCAAGGCCATGGAATGTATCATCATGGACCTTATAAAAAAGACATTGTTACCCTCCAAACTCTGGACCCCACCCAGTTCGGGTTTGTGAAAGGCAGATCATGTCTCCTGTATCTGACTTGACTTCTTTGAAGCAGTCACCAAAGCCGTAGATGGGGGTAAGGTGGTTCACACAGCCTATCTTGACCTCACCAAGGCTTTCAACACCATCCCCCATTCTGGAATTATAAATAAACTCACTAATCTAGATATAAATCCCTATGTTACAAGATGGGTTACCAACTGGCTTACTGACAGAACCCACACTGTAAAAGTTCCAGACTCCAAATCCGACTTCAAACCAGTGACAAGTGGAGTACCACAGGGTTCAGTCCTGGGTCCTGTTTGTCATCTACTTCTCTGAAGTACAGGCTGGCACAGAAGGTCAATGAAGTTCACATATGACTGCAAACTAGGAGCCATAGTTTAGGCCCCAAATGATGTGGACATCCTACAGAAGGTCCTCACTGAGACAGATGCCTGGTGTCAGAGCCATGGCCTCAAGCTCAGTGTAAAAAAGTGCATTGTCATCTCCTTTGTTAAAATATCTGTACCCATGAACTACCACATAGGCAGCAGTCTACTTAACACCAAAAGTGTGATAAGAGACCTTGGGACCCAGGTGGGCAGTAGTCTCTCCTTTGATAATCACATCGCCACAGTGGTCAGGAAATCCTTCTACGTGGCACACCTCATCACAAAAGGGTTCTCATCCAGAAAAAAAAAGAGGTCATTGTTTCCCTCTACTCATCACTAATTACACCCATTATAGAGTACAATGCCCCTTTTGGGATGTACCTCACAAGACATCTACAACGGCTGGAAAGGCTGCAGAAGTACATCACAAAGAGGATTACTGGTCTCAAACAGATGCCCTATGCTGACCGTCTCAAAAAACTCCAGTTTTACTCCGTAGCATATCCCCTACTCCAAGGTGATCTCTGCCTAACATACAAAGATATGTCGAACCCAGAGCTGCTGGACATGCTCCACCTAAAGAAATCCCAATCCCTCCGAGCTACATGCTCTAGGGACCTAAACCTTGTCACCACAATAAACAGAACATGCTGGAGAGATAGACTCCTATCCCAGAGACTTCCCATACTCTGGAACAGGCTACCCATCTATATCAAACAAAGCTCCTCATTAGCACTCTTCAAGAAGAATCTTGATGAGTGGATGGGAAATAGGAAATTCACCCCAGGGATCATTTCAATGGCTCTGCTTGACAGGGACACAGGAAAATAACTTTCTTGGGTGGCGAACGCCAGGGAACCTTGTTGCCTAGGCTTACTCAGGCCCTTGGGCCAATAGCCTAGTACCCACCTATGAACCTATGAACCTATAAATTATATACAGTTTTCCATTTTGCTTCTTCCTATTGGAAGGGAGAAGAGGGAGTGCAGTCTGCAATTATCAGGGTTACCTACCGTTGCCTTGGGAGTGATAATTTTGTGTACATAGTTTTTGCTGTTTGTTGGGGAGATAGGAGCGAGAAGCTTCAGAAAAGTAATCACATTAACACATTACCTACCTATGAACCTATAAACAGGACGTGTTGGAGGGACAGATTCGTGTCCCAAAGACTCCCCTTGCTCTGGAACAGGGTCCCCATATATATAAGGTAGAGCTCCTCATTGGCACTCTTCAAGAGAAATCTGGATGAGTGGATGGGAAACAGGCAATTCAACCCGGAAATCACTTCTATGGCCCTATTCGACAGGGGTGCAGGTATCTAAACCACCTGGGAGAAAGTGCTATAGCACAACATTTATGGCCTGGCTTAATTATGGCCTAGGGCCAATAGCCTAGTACCTACCTATGAACCTATGAACCTATAAATGAAAAGAGAGAGCAAACAGAACAAATTAAGGTGATACAAGATTGGACAGCAGGGCAGATGATGTATTATACAAACAAGTTAGCAGAGCAGAGTGAATCAGAAGGGAATGGAGGGCCAGATAAAACTGATTTTAAACAGGCTAAGAGTGTTTCAGTTTCAGTAAGAAATCAGAGATGAAGGGAACTCAGGTGAGAGAGTGGAACAAGAGTTATGGAAATAAGACTACCAACATGGAATGTGAAAGGGACAACTAACCCAGTGAAAATGGAGAGATTAAGATCGAAAGAGAAAATGCAAAAACAGTAGATCTTCAAGAAACACACCTTACATAGGAGGGTCACAGGAAGATAGGAGGTAAGAACACCAACTATTAGCCAGTGCAACATATAAAAGCGACTGATGTAGTGGGTTGTCCTACTAGAAAGTAAAAACATACAGTTGGAACTTGAGAATATTATAGTGGATGAGAAAGGTTGCTATATAGGACTGAGGAGCCATTAAGATGAAATCAGATTTGCCATTCTGACTGTCTACCTTCCACAAGGACCCAGATTAGGGAGATTAAGAATGATACTGTTGGATAAATTATAACATTTTATGTGGGAATTTATTAAAATGGGAGACTGGAACATGCTACTATCACATAATGAAATAACTCTAGTGAAAAGAAATGAAAGGAGACAGTGCAAGGTTATGACAAAAGGCTTCTTACCCTAAGATTAATAAATGTCTGGAAGGAAACCATGAATCACAGTAAGGTAAGATTTACTTATTTTACCCCAAAATACAAGAAATGGTGAAGCATAGATAAGGTTTTTGTTACAAAATAATACAAAAATTTGATATGCGATATGTCAGTAAGTCCAATCCTATTTTCAGATCATGCCTACATATCATATACTCTCAGGTAAGAGCAACAGAGAAGCAGTAAACCTCCTTAATAAAGACATAACTACAGAGGAAAGGAAAGAACGTGCAGGTAGACAGGCCCTCAATAAGCCACCAGGTTTAAATGAGATGAGATCCCAGTAGAAACTAGGAGGTGCTGATTTAATACAGCCATGGAGGAAATTATTGAGTAAAGTGTTAAGGGCAAGGCAGATCTGAAGATCATAGAGGGAAGGAATAATTGTGATTATACCAAAACAGGAAAACCCAATAAATCCAGACTATTACCAACCACTTATAGTGCTAAAGCATAAAGTTTTTTATAAGGACCTTGGTGGCACAGTTAGCCAAGACTATGGTTAGGCTAATTCTTTAGTGGCACAGTTAGCCAAGACTATGGTTAGGCTAACTGACCTTGACCAATATGGATTTATAGAGGGGCGGCAGCATGATCAGAACATTAATGATAATACAAGATGGGAGAAAAGTAATAGCAGTACTGTTATTAGACTCCGATAAAGCCTTTGGCAGAGGTGTTTGCTCATATCTATTTAAGGTTTTAAGAAGATCTGGGATTCTGAATTGGTTCACCCTTCCATTAATAAAAAAGCTATAGAGGTACCATGATAAGGGTCAAAATATCAGTGGTATGCTCAGACAATATACAGATAACCAGAGATACAAAACAGTGATGCCCACACTCTCTACTCCTGTTTGTACTACATCTAGAGCTGCTAGAGGTGCAGTGTGACAGGTGGCTGATGACATAGTCCTGACATTAATTGACAGTTGAACTTAAGGAAGGTATTTGAATTGATGGAATACTTTGGCTTATTTGCAGGATATGAAGTCAGTAAGGGTAAATTTAAAGTGATCACAATAAACTTCAGGGCAGAGCTTAATAAGCTCAGTGCAATGAAAGCATACTTAGAGATTTGGAAAAACAAAGAATTTAAATATTTAGGGGGTGAAAATAGAAGAGACTTATGAGGGCTCCAGATAAAAAAAAAAGTTAAGAAAAGATATTAGGAAAAATTAAACATAGTTCACAAAAGTAGAAAACATTAGGGCTGCATCTTTATCAGGGTGTACAAATACTTCATTGGCAAGTTATTCCACATATATATCTGGACCAAGCTTTCTGAACACTTCTGGAAAGAGGAACAAAATATAAAGTTATAAATTAGATGAGAAACTTTATTTGGTTAGTGAAAAGCTGAGAGTCAGCTGGGAAAAAGATTGCTCTGTTGAAAACTTAATAGGGGATATGGCATTCAAGACATAGAACAATATATTAGAACTTAATCTGTTCCAATGTTAATTGTCAGAATGAAACATATAATGCTAGATGGAAAGAAATATTATGGGAAAAAAACATCCAGGAATATATCAAAAAGATCTGCAGGAAGTTTTTTATGGGGTAGGAGCTCAGAACATTGAGAAATCTGTGTTAGGCACACTAAGTCGAGAGTTACATAGAATATTTCTGACATCAAAGGGTGGAAAAATGAAATTCACCTCATAGGGTTGACCCTGTGGGATAAGTAAACTAAAACTATGGGTGAAACATAAAACTCAAATACTTGTCCCAGTTAACAAAAGATGGGGAAGTGCCAAAGTATAAAGAGGACAAATGGAGAGGAACAAAGTGCCAGATAATGAGTTCTTGATATTTCAAAATGTAAACGGGGAGATGGTTCAAAAAGAATACTATAGGCTATAAGAACAAAACTGGTCATAAGATGGATAACGGAAACTAGAGAGAAACAAATACAGAGCAGGCATTTCACTTCAAGGGCTGCATATATTCCAGACATTAAAAGCGTACCCTCTTTTCCAGAGATTAAATGCAGAGCAGGCATTTAATCTCTAGAAAATATACAACCCTTCAGCAAACAAAAGGAGCACAAATAAGAAGAGAAGGAATTACTACTTGGGCATTGCAATATATGATAAATATTGGGAACAAGTATGTGTAATTCCTGGAAAAGCAATTTGATTAAGAACATTTCCAATATATGTCTGGAAATACCACCATACAGATGTTTATACTCCACAAAGATTGAAAAATGTGTGTCCTACTGCGGAGTTAGGATATTGGAGATGTTGAAGACAGAAGAGACATTTTTGGGAATTGTCCATGCCTCAATAGTTTTGTGCCTGATTTGACTGCATTAGTAAAAGAAGTAACTGAAGTGAAAGTTACAATCACAGAAGAATACTTCCTAGAAATGCTACGATGTACCTTACCAGACACCTGCAGCAACTGGAAAGACCCAAAAAGTACCTCACCAAGAGGATCAAAGGGCTCAAACAGATGCCATATGCTGCCTGGTTAAAGAAACTCCAGCTCTACTCAGTGGCATACCGCCTGTTCAGGGGCGATCTGTGCCTGACATATAAAGCCATGTCCAATCACATGCTGCACCTCAGAAAATCCAAATCCCATAGAGCTACGCGCTCGAGAGACTTGAACCTCAGCACTGAAATAAATAGGACATGCTGGAGGGACAGATTCATAACCCAGAGGCTCCCTTCACTCTGGAATAAAATCCCAGTCCAGGTTAGGCAGAGTCCCTCATTGACTCTCTTCAAGAGGAATCTTGATGAGTGGATGGGAGATCGTAGGTTTACCCCGCGTATCACTTCTGTGTCACTGTTAGACAGAGGCACAGTATACTAACCTTGAAAAAGGGCATAGCAAAATTTATTTAAAATGGGTGGCGAAAGCCAAACACATTCTGGCTAGGCTTATAAATGCCCTAGGGCAGATAGCCTAGTATGAACCTATGAACCTATATGAATGAAGGATACAAGGAATGAGTGCTGAGAAAAGCAGTAACTAGGAAATGGAAAAGGAAGGAATGTCTCACTATAGAAGGGTAAGGCACATCATGTTAAGGAAGCTGCAACAAGAAGAGGAAGGGAGGTGGCACCAAGGGAAAAGGGATTTCCTGCTAGACAGAATTAGTGGCTGAAATGGAAAGAAAATCTGATAGAAGCGAATAAGCATATATGACATTAAAAAAAAGCATTTGTATCATACTGACTGACAGTTAACATTTCATTATTTGCCACCAAGAGATCTACAGATGTAGTGCAATCACCAGGTTAGGTTGTGAACTATTCATGGTTTGCCTGCATTTACAAGTCAACACCTTATTCCAGCCAAACTTCTGATCCCAACTAGTCTGTGAAGCCTCTCAACTATACCACTCCTGGTATTACAGATAGTTTTTAACTTTTCCATTTGATTCCCACATGTACATACTTGCTTTAACAAAAAACAGTTCCATGATGAAAACAGGGATGTGTATTCTCATTTCTAAATTACAGTACTATGGTCATAGTTCTTGAAATGCTACATGTACAGATCACAAAGTAATCTGTAGCTATAGCTACATGTGTGATCTGTCAAATGAGTGTCAAAAATAGAATATGGTTACAATGAATGATATTAAGCTAGAAAGATAAATGCACTCTGTCTCCTCATGCTGTGTATGCATCCAGCAGTTTTATTTCAGTGCAGCTCTACTTCCAGTCTCCATTGCTGTTTAATTAGTAAGCTAAGTTATATGCTTACAACACTGTAAATACATTGATGGTTTTAACTGCATTTTGATATTTTCGAGGTTTCCTCTCAACTTTCATAAAGCACTGTACATCTCTGCAGCCAGTTATAGCACAGTTTCTCACTGTGATATGTCAATACCACCCTCTACAATAAGAATGTGAATTTTACAATAAATTGTGTGTAACTGCACTGTGTTTCCACAGTGTGCCCCCCCATTTCTAAGTACAGATGACCTTGAGCTACAGGTTGCAGCTATGATAAGGAAGCAACAGTTGAACCACTAGTAGGGAGGAAGGGAAGCTGGACATGCATGGGTTTCTCTCAGTATCCTTCTCAACATTACTAATAGTCTGTGTTACATTTCTTTTTCTTACTATAGCCCTAAATTATTGCAAAATATCACAGTGCAGCAGCCTATCCCCAAGTCACATGCTAGTTAGTGTTGTTAACTCCCTTTATTAAAGTATAATGTTCATTGGCACTAGTGTCCATATTTTTAATGTGTATCTTGGTTATGACTCCAGTCCAATAATGCAATCTTGCCAGTAATGTATTTTTCAGTTTTTTTTTTAAAGATTAGCACAATCATAGGTTCATAGGTAGCTACTAGGCTATTGGCCCTAGGGCCTATATAAGCCTAGCCAAAAAGGTACCTTGGCTTTCATCACCCAAGAATCTTGTTTTTCATTATTTTGAAAGGCATGGGAGGAGGAGGAGGAGGTCATTTTGCATTCTGCAAATGTAAACAGTATTATATTCTTGTGTAGTGGATGGAGTAATGAGTTGCTGTGGGCAGCCCGACAGCAGTGCTGCATTCAATAACTTACATAACAACTTAATACAAGTCTAAATACTTGTAGGCTTTATGGCAATCTTTAGTGATCTGCTGTGTGACTGCCAGGTGGTATACATACTGAAATGATTTATGTCAAAGCTCTCTTGTCAGCATGGGTAAAGGTGTTGAGATCTTCCTCCCTTTCAACAGAATACTTTTACATGTTGATCATTTCATTGCAATATCTTTCTTTATGTCACAGCTCCACTTTAGTATTGCTGTGGTACTTTTTTGTTTTTAACTCAACAGTACAGATTTAAATATTGATTTCTGCAGTCATTTTGCTATTGTCCCTTGTTTTATGTCAAATTTGTATTCCAGCAGCACCGTGTTGCTAAGAATGCTCATCCAATCCTTTTTAAATACATTAATGGACTCAGTAGCAAGAATGTAATTGTCCACCTATATGTACACGGGTTGGTACCAAAACATCATAGAGAAGAAGCTGAGCAACATGCCCACATCCTGACCCTATATAGCTTTGCGTGTTCCTGCAGTTACACTATTATCAATATTTGCATGCTAATAATAACAATATCTCAAGAATGGTAGCCTGAGCATTTAAGACTAAGGGGTCCTATATGGCAGACATGAATGTATGTTTACAGTGACACAGTCCGAATGAAATCAGAATACTATGAGATACTGAATGTAGTAGGTGAAAAACTGTTGAAAGTATTCCATATTTATATTTGCTTTACTAATACTTTAAGGGGCTTGGTAACAGGACTGTGAGTGGGCATTAATAAGCACACAGAATGGTAGCAGAAATTATATAGAGTGAAGGCAGATACCATGCACTAATCCTGAGCTGTATAACTTTGTTGTTTTATACATTTATGAATATTAGCAGTATTTTCATATTCACAGCAATGTCTTAATTATGTTATCTTTGATATTAGGAAGCAAAGTGGTATCTGCAAGCTGATATGATTTGGCACACACACACACACACACACACACACACACACACACACACACACACACACACACACACACACACACACACACACACACACACACACACACACACAGTGAAACCACCACTGTCTAATTTACATGGCTTGAGTAATTGAAAATGATATGGAAAGTTATACAAATATGAAGTATTTCTCACATTTCCATTAACAACACAATAATGGCCTATGCTTGTGCCACTGCAGCTTATGCAAGTAGTGTCAGTTAGACAAAAAGTGATAGTACAACATTTTGTGTACCATAAATACATCCAGAGATACAACTGTGCAATTGATTGATATTAATATTGTAACATTAAGGCTAGTATCTTGTGAAT